>NC_064814.1:60868557-61020441 GCF_023721935.1 Panthera uncia
CCCCCCCCCCCCCCCCCCTCCCCTGCTTGTGCTCCCCTCCCTACACCAAAAAAAAAAAAAAAATTAAAAAAAAAAAAAAAAAAAAAAGAGGGACACCTGAGTGGCTCAGTCTGTTAAGCGTCCGACTGTGGCTCAGGTCATGATCTCGCAGTTCGTGGGTTTGGACTCTGTGTTGACAGCTGGGAGCCTGAGCCTGCTTCGGATTATGTGTCTCCCCCTCTCTCTCCGCCCTTGTCCTGCTCACACTCTGTCTCTGTCTCTCAAAAATAAATATTTTGAAAAGTTAATAAAAAAAGAGAAAGGAAGGAAGGAAGGAAGAAAATGAGACTCAGAGCACTTCAAGTGCTGGACCCAATGTCCCCTGACAGATGCAGGAAAAAGCTCAGCCTATCCTCAAGCTCCCCATGCCTGGACAGGACTGTCCCCTCTGCCCAAGGCAGGGGCTACTCTGCACTCTAGCCTCCCCAGCTGCCCTCCTCAGAGTCAGAGCGACCACCAAAGACCTGGTAATCACCTCACGTTGGCATTCGCTCCACTGTCCAAAAGGAACTTGACCATCTGCTGGTGCCCAGCGCTGGTGCAGTGGAAGAGGGCAGTCCAGCCTTGAATGTCCTTCATTTCCAGCTCGGCACCTTGCTTCAAGAGAACACAGAATGCTCGTTACAGCCTCAGCTCCTCTGTGTGGGGCGGGCGCCCTCCAGGCCGTCACACTGCAAGAATCAAAGTGATTACACGAACACGCACACGCACACCATGGTCTGCGGTGGTTCACGTCTCTGCCAGAGCCGGGAGCCCCGCACATTTCTGAGCCTGAGTCCCCTCGTAGCTCACCTGGAGGAGAAAGTAGGCGATGCTCTCGTTGCCACAGCTGGAAGCCAGCATCAGTGGAGTCTGCCCTTCCGGGGTCGGCACATTCACACTCACCCCCGCCTCAAGCAGCAGGTGCACGATGGTATCGTGTCCAATGTAGGAAGCGTACATCAGCGGGGTCCAGCCACCACCATTCTTCTTATTCAAATCTAACTCTCTCCTAAACAAATGCAAGATATGCTAGACGTGTCCCGCCATCTCACGTGTGAGGTTTACCAAAGCCAGCGGCAAGGCCAGGCCAAGACAAAGAGGGGGAAGTACAGCCAGGAAGCAGAAGTTATCTGCCACGCTGGACATCATAGGGGAGGGGAGGAAGACAGGGGAACAGTTAGGTTTGCTGTATAGCTGCCTCTGCAAAGTCCACAGGGCTATCTTCCTCCTCCAACTGCACATTCTCATAGGCCCCTCCTCCTATCCCAAGGCCAGCAATTCTCTTCTTTCCTACCCCCAGCAACACAGATGGTTCTCAACCGGGGGATTATGCCCCCCAGGAGACATTTGGCAAAGTCTAGACACATTACTGGTTCACAAGTGCATAAGGAAAAGCTACTGACATCTAGGGGGTGGAGGCCAGGGATGCCGCTAAATATCCTGCATGCACAAGTCAGCCTCCCAACAGAGAATGATCTGGCTTAGATTGTCAGGAGTGCCAAGGTCAAGAAACTGTGACCCGGAGCCTTGATTGCCTTCCAACAGACCAGGATCTGTTAGTCCGGTGCTGGGTGGAAAGGAAAGGGGAAGGGACTCAGACAATGGGTAAGATTTCACCCTCATCACCTCATCCTACAAAAACATTCTTGGAAAATCAGTACCCAGAGGATCCTATCTTTTTCATTGATTTCCACCAAAATTCTAAAGAAGCATTTCCCCCAGGAAAAAAAAATTTGGGCTTCCTACCCCAGAGTTTGGGCCTGGGGCATAGAAATAACATCTACTTCCAGAACACCCTGCATGGTTCATGCCCCACAGCTTTCCTCTTGCACAATCCCAGCCTCCAGTGGAGGTAGGCGATGCTCTCGTTGCCACAGCTGGAAGCCAGCATCTGGCAGTCCAGTCTGACAGTCAACCCACAGTCTGTACCTCTCAGAGGTTTGGACACAAGAAGCCACGCCAGACAATTATGTTCCATTTGCTAGCACCTTCTATTCACTCCGGGATACCCATGCAGCCATTCCAGAAGGTCCTGATCCCAGGAATGCAATGGTAGCCACTGGCTGGGAGAGCGCACAGAGACCAGTCCATCCTGGCCAGATGACCTTCGCTGGTGGCTCAATTCCATGTGGAGAAGAGCCCAGCCCTCCACAGAGTGTCTCTGAGGCTCTGACATGTCCAGTTGGGCCCAAGCCTCCCTTCTGATGCCTCTACTCGCTCCAGGTCCCAGTCTGCTTACTGTCAGCAGCCTTGGTGTCAGCTAGGGCTACAGTCCCAACCAGAGCACAAACACTTCCCCTCTCCCCTGTGGAGCCATTCCAGACTGTGCATTTATTAATTTTTGTAATGTTCTATTTATTTTTGAGAGACGCAGAGTGAGAGTGGGGGAGGGGCAGAGAGAGAGGGAGACACAGAATCCGAAGTAGGCTCCAGGCTCCGAGCTGTCAGCACAGAGCCCGATGCGGGGCTCAAACCCACAAACTGTGAGATCATGATCTGAGCCGAAGTCGGACGTCCAACCGACTGAGCCACCCAGGCGCCTTCCTGGACTATGCATTTAAACAGTACACCCAAAGGCTTAAAAACCCAAGAATGCCAAAGGAGCAAAGTTGTAACTGGGGTCTCAGTGACCCTGTGAGGGAATGTGCTGCTTGTGTATCCAGCTAACATTCCAAAAGCCACCTGGTACAGGAGTACAAAACATTATGTCTTACCACAGTGCTATACTTGTACTTAACTGGCCACATATTTATAAGAGGCAGTTATGACTTAGGAACCAGAAACCCAGGGCTTATACAAGGCTTTGCTCTGGCTCCCCAGGAACTGAAACAGGCACACGTAGATATAGACATAGATGGTTTCTCCTAGTTGTCAATGAGAAACAGAAACAATGAGGTGGATGTAAGGGGGTGGAGGCAAGGAGATTGGTCCTTTTCCAAAAACTAAATTAACACGTGTGTAAGACTGCAGGTGGCAATCAGGTGGCAATCCCCAGAGAGGAAGATGAACCCCACCTCCTCCTCCTCTATGGTAGAAGCCAGAGTGACAGGAAGGCACAAGGGATAAAAATGAATCTCCTGGGGAAAGGAGGCCACAGGGCATCACTTTCTAACTTTATTTTTGTTTTGTCTGAGCACTTCTGCAGTTAGTAAAAACCATAAAATGACTATAGTTAACAAAAGTCTGAAATGATTCATAAGCTTATGAAAAAAGCCCAAACTGTCGTTTTCTTCTTAGGAGTAAAAACGGACTTATTCGTGTCCAGCCTAAATCATTAGTGACAGCTGTCCGACAGACACAGGGACATATCTCGGTGTGTTCCATGTCTGCGACTGTGTGCAAGGCCCCATAAGCTCACTTGACAGCCCTACCTGGGATCTGAAGCCACAGAGACGGTACTCAAAATCTGAGCAGGAACATTTCCCAAGGTCTCTTACCGCTGCACACATTCCTTCACCACTTCATATTGGCCAATGGAAGCAGCTGTGTGAAGATCCAAGGGGACGGCCAGCTCCTCCCGGCCGACCTGAGCACCCAGCCCATGCCACATGGACAAGCTGCAGTTCAGGAGTTCTGGCTCACTGGCTTCATCGCTGAGCTCCGACATCACTGTGGAGGGAGATCGAGGGGTTAGAGCGTTCCTTCCTGGTTGCTCCAGGGAACAGAACAGGATGGTCACACTCCCACCTGCAGTAGGCAGCTGGGCACTATCCTAGCAGACTGCCACTCAATGCAGCCAACTCCTGGGACAGACTTAGAAGATTATCATTAAGTGCTATATGGTTTGGGCAGCTCCATCCTTCTAATACCGGTGAGCTTGTCACCAGACACAAAGAAAGGAGCATATATGGTGAGTCACACACTGCAGTGGACACTTTCCTTCACCAACCCTCAGGCCCCAGTTCTACAAAGAGAATTCTCCGGGAACTCAGGAAGCCTGACAACCTCTTGGATGGGCAGTTAAGAAACGTTAATTGGGTCACTGGACCTAATCAACTCCTGGGTGTGGTGGGAAAGAAGCCTGGACTTGGGAGTTATATCAAAATTTAGCTCTGCTATTTACCATCTCCAGTCTTTACTTCTGCGCTAATGGGGACATAGCTCAAGGGGCTGTTGTTAAACACACATGGACGAAAGGATAAGTAAACAGTGGCACAGCCGTATATTGGAACGCTACTAATAAGCAGAAGGTACAAACAGTTGACACACACAGTAATAGACACAACATATGAATGAACATCAAACTCACTGTGCTAAAGAAGTCAGACTCAAAGGCTACCTACTTTATGATTCCATTTACAGGACATTCTAGAAAAAACAAAATGGAAGGGCTGGAGGACAGATCAGTGGGACTGGGGTTAGGAATTGGGGGACCACAAAGGGACAGCAAGAGGGAATTTGGGGGGAATGTTCTATATACTGGTTGATAGACATGTTGACTCTATACGTTAATCAAAACTCATAGACCCAAACACCAAATGAGTGAATTTTAATGTAAACATTTTTTTTTATTAAAAAAAAAAATGTTTTTTAATCCTTGTTTATTTTTGGGAGAGATAGAGAGAGACAGAATGTGAGTGGGGGAGGAGCAGAGAGAGAGGGAAACAGAAATTGAAGCAGGCTCCAGGCTGTGAGCTCTCGGCACAGAGCCCAACACAGGGCTGAAACTCAAGAACGGTGAGTTCATGACCTGAGCCGAAGTCGGACACTTAACCGACTGAGCCACCCAGGAGCAGCCTAATGTAAAAATTTTAAACAAATCTTTAAAAAGAAAAGACAAGTAAGTCCCAGCACAGAAACTATGATGTGATTGGTGTTTGGCAAAAGTTGACTGAGTAGGAATCCACCCATACATTCCTTGAAAACAGGAGGGATGGGAGAGTGATACACTGGAAAATTTGTGGGGTGGTGGAACGTTCCTGGAGAGCCACTATACCAGGATGAGGAGTCCATGAAAGTCCTTTATTCTGGGAATCCTAACCAAATCAATGCCAGGCCATTAGCTTCCTATTAGAACCTTTAGGTCCCCAAGTAACATTTGTCTCCTACCTACTATAGGTGGGAGAGAACAAGGAAACAAGTATAGCAAAAAGAGAAAAGGAGGGTCACGTCCATTCAGATGGCCTAAAGGCACTCCAGGAATTCACAGATGCATTAGGACCTCAGTCTCTACTAAAGAACGCTTCCACACTCCAGGTAACAGCTGAGATGGCCAAACAACCAACAAGCCACCCATCTGAGGGACAAAGAATCTTTAAGCCCTTGGCCAGAATATGTGTACATATGATGGGGCCTGTAGGTAACCAAGTTCAGAGCAAAGCCCAACGTTCTGGTACCACCACCTCCTCACACTGGCAGGGCCTGAGATCAACCAGCTTTCTCACTCTGCAGGCAAAAAACCCCAACCTGAATAGTCCAAGCCAACAAATACTGGGTAAGAACCCAAATAAGCTGAGTGCCAGTTCAGGGCCCCTTTCCACACATCCCTCGAGCCTCCTATAGGTGGGTCTCTTTTACTCCAAATGCCTCCTCCAGAGTGGAGTCCATGCAGTCTCTCATATATTTTTTAAAGTTTATTTATTTACAGGAGTGCCTGGGTGGCTCAGTAGGTTAAGAGTCCCACTTCGGCTCAGGTCATGATCTCGTGGTTTGTGGGTTAGAGCCCCGGGTCAGGCTCTGTGCTGACAGCTCGGAGCCTGGAGCCTCCTTCAGATTCTGTGTCTCCCTTTCTTTCTGCCCCTCTCCCACTCACAGTCTGTCTCTCTCCCCTTCAAAAATAAACAGACATTAAAAAAAATTAAGTTTATTTATATATTTATTTTGAGAGACAGAAAGTACAAGTGGGGGAAGGCCAGAGAAAGGAGAGAGAGAATCTCAAGCAGGCTCCCCAGCCACAGCACGGAGCCCCACGCGGGGCTCGAACTCACAAACCATGAGATCATGACCTCAGGCGGTCATGAGCCAAGACCAAGAGTCGGAAGCTTAACTGCCTGAGCCAGCCAGGTGCCCCTATGTGGTCTTTCTTATTATTAGAGGCTCAGGTGTCCCTCACCCTGCAAGGCGGCAATCACAACCAGGCCCGGCTCTAGGAGCCTATGGAGGGAGAACTCGGATGCCACGGGGCCGTAAAGCGACTGGTACTTCTTTTATCACCATGCCACATGCCACACACTCTACAATGATGGGGTATTTGTTATGAATAAAACGATTACGTTCATCCATACATTTGTATATTTGCTTAGTATCCATTACCTTTTCAATAACCCAAAAACCTTAACTAAAAAATAATGACGCTGATGGTCGGCCGCCACGCCCACAGGGAGGAAGTCTGCAAAAGCCCAAGGGCAGCCCGTCTCGTCCTGACGCGTGAGCCGTTCGCGCAGACTGGGCTACCCACCCTGGTTGTCAGGCCCCGGGGTGGGTCCTTCGAGAACACCGCCAGGCCAGACCGCACAGACATCCCCTGACACCTCCTCCTGGTAATCCCACATGGCACGTGGCTCTGCCGTCGCCTCTACAAGGATGCAAAAGCGGAAGCGTCGCCAGAAACTCACGCGGCTACCAAGCAGCGGGCCGGGCCTGGCGGCACACAGGCAGACGGCAAGTGCCGGCCCCAGGCGGTGTCGGGCCGCCACCGAGCGTACCTGCGCTGAGTCCCGGTGCGCCGCCGCACTCTCTCAGTCCGGCGCGCTCGCCGCCACGCACGCCCGGGCTCCCTCCGCGCGGGCTGCCGCCGCAGCGCCCGAACACCGCGGCCCCGCTCCCGCCCCGGAAGTGGTTGCGGGAGGCGCGGAGCACGCCGGGACTCTCGCCGGGCCGCGGGGCGCTCCCGGCGCTGTGGAATGTGTCCGTCCCGCACCCGAGCCTTCCGGTCAGCTCGCCCGGCTCGCTGTGTGACCCCCGCGGCAGCCAATCAACAGGAGGAGTTCGCCTTGCCCCTCCTCTCCGCTAGCCAGGGAAACCAATCCTATTTCAAGAGAGGCAGGACGCGCCAAGTCCCGAAAGAGGAGCGGGGGGAAAAAGTGAGGTTGGCAGTCCAGTAATGTAAAACTGCCGACGGGGGATTCCAAAGGCGGTGACAGCCTCAGTAGTTGCGCCGCGGCCCGGGGGAGCGAACGGGTCCGGGGGAACGTACTGGGAACTGTTTATAGTCCTGTCAAAACTGCGCAGAGAGGGGAGGTAGAGGCCTGAGGTGAGTGGCCTCCGAAGGTACATGTCGGGATTTTGATGGGACGGGGGCGGGAAACGGGTGGGGGGGGACGGGTGGGAAGACGAGCGACGTGTTTTCCTGTTTCCCAGCTTTAGAATTTAAAAGACTGGTCCGGGAGGCTGTTGGCGTCCAGTTGTCAGGACAACGGGGCTCCTAGGCCAGAAGGGCGGGGGCGGAGATAGGGGCGGGGCTAACGGGCTGCCGCGAAGAAACGGACGTGGAATTTGCTCCAGGGTTCGGAGGAGACTCGAGCAGCTCCGTCGCTTAGCTTTAGGCGTTAACCCCAGTCAGCAGGTTAAAGTGAACTCGCCGTGGTGTTCAGGACCCTCCGCGATCTGGTCTGTCATCACCGCATATTCTCGCAGCAGATACTTTCTTACCCCAACATGTTGGGCAATTTTCACTCTCCTGAGCCACTGTACATGTTCTTGCTGCAACCTGTAATGCCTTTCCCTACCCTGTTGCCTTGCCTGTCTGAAGAACCTAGAATATCTGGCGAATCTGTTACGCTACAGTCTGCCCTACAGAGCCCGGTTCCAAAAAACATCCACTGATGTGTTATGAGCTGCGTCCCCACCCTGCTGTTCACAGTTCAGGGTGCACCAAGCTCCTGCTCCAGGTTCTGTGAGCACAAAAGCACGTACCCCACCACTCACATCTGCTACTGCTGCCTTCATGGGGGCCCTGACACAGAGTAATAGCCAGGCAGGGCTAGGGCGGAAGTGCTCTCTTCTCATAGTATAGGCACAGCGGGCTGTATCTGGGGGCTGCAGGGGATGTCCAGACACTGGCTCCGAAGTACCATCATCCCACATTCCTAAAGCTACCTTGACCCCTGAGGGCCCAGGCCTTCTCCTGTTAGGAGTACAAAAGATGGAAGGGGCTGGTTAAGTGCCTGGGTGTCAGGGGTTAAGTGGTGACTCCAAAAAAACTTTCCTGGGGACTCCTTTGTAAAGGGGGCAGTAAAGTGTAGTGAGGCTTGAAATCCCTTCTAACTTTGCTACAAATTTTGTCTTTGCCATTTACTAACAATGTAACTTCTCTGAGTCTATAAAATGTAGATAGTAATGGTATTTATGTTACTTGGGATACAAATACCTTACATAATCTGTATATCATACACATATATCATTCTATTTATCATATACATATACATGTATGATGTATATGGTTACATTATATATTATAGGTATAGATATATACATCTAGATATATATAGATATACATACACACATACAGTTGACTCTTGAACACAGGACTTTAGGAGGACCAATACCCCGCGCAGTCAAAAATCCACATATAATGTTTAAGATTTTCTTTCTTTTAGGGACACCTGGGTGGCTCAGTCAGTTAAGCATCCAACTTCAGCTCAGGTCGTCATCTCATGGTTCGCGGGTTTGAGCCTTGCATTGGGCTCTTCACTTTCAGCACAGAGCCCGCTTCAGATCCCCTGTCTCCCTCCCTCCCTCTCACTCTCTCAATCTCTCTCTGCCCCTCCCCATTCATGCACACCCTCCCCCTTCTCCAAATAAATAAATAAATATTAAAATAAAATCTTTTTTTAAATGCTTATTTTTTTGAGAGAGAGAGAGTTGGACATTGGACACTTAACTGACTGAGCCACCCAGGTGCCCCCTTAAGATTTTATTTTTAGGGGCGCCTGGGTGGGTCAGTCGGTTAAGTGACCGACTTTGGCTCAGGTCATGATCGTGCGGTCCGTGAGTTCGAGCCCCATGTCCGGCTCTGTGCTGACAGCTCAGAGCCTGGAGCCTCCTTCGGATTCTGTGTCTCCCTCTCTCTCTAACCCTCCCCCGTTCATGCTCTCTCTGTCTCAAAAATAAACATTAAAAAAAACTTTTTTTTAAGATTTTATTTTTAAGTCATCTCTGCACCCAATTTGGAGCTCAAACTTAAAACCCCAAGATCAAGAGTCACATGCTCTACTGACTGAGCAAACCAGGCACACCTCCACATATAACTTTTGATTCCCTAAAAACTTAGCTACAATAGCCTACTGTTGACCAGAAGCCTTACCAATAACATCATTAGACGATTAACACATGTTGTATGTTACATGTATTATATACAGTATTCCCACATAAAATAAGCTAGAGAAAAGAAAATGTTAAGAAAATCATAAGAGAAAATACATTATTGTACTGACTGCATTTATTGAAAAAAAATCTGCATATAAGTGGGCTCATGCAGTTCCAACCTGTGTTGTTCAAACACACACACACACACACACACACACACACACGTGTGGGCACATTGACTAACAGGAACAGGAACCTGGAGAACCAGAAGGGAAACCAATGGGAGGTCTGGCAGTCTGTTTTCACCCCCCACAGGGTGGTAGACGCTTTGAAAAGGCAGCCCTCTCCCACTGCCCCACCCTGAGCTCTTGGCCCTTGGCCCCTGGAACCCTCTCACCTCACCCTGTGTCCTCTGCAGGGCTGCTTGGATGATGGCACGCTGAGCAGCATCCCTGGAGCCTGGGTCCTCATGGCGTCCCAGGACAAAGATGAGGAGTCCCCACCTCCCTGGGCCTCCCAGACAGGGCCCTGGGATGCCATCCTTGAGGCCGTCAGGGAGCAGCTCCCATCTCTGGACTCCGATTCCTCCTTGGTAAGCAAGCGCCTTCTTCCTATGTTTTCCTGGGCCCCGAGTGCCCTTTCTTCCCATGGCAAGCACAATGTTGACCCACGAACAGCTTTGGAGCTTATCAGCTCCTGCATTTGTCCTAATTTTGCTTTTTGTCCTCCGAATACATTTATTCATACTTGGCATCCTTACAGGCCATTTCAGTGACCTGAAATTATGACCGGAGAATTCCTCCAAGAGCTTATCTTGATGCATTGAAATGGTGGCATGCATTCATTCAACAAACATTTATGGAGCCTACTTTGCCTCTTCAAGAATAAGAAGCCCTTTGTGACATTACACACCTGGCAGACCCTGCCTCCCCATGATCGTAATTGTGTTTCTAGTTTCTACTGACTGATATCGATCACTGAACTGAGAACATTGGGTGACAAGAGTGACTCTGAATTCAGTCTTAAATCAGCTGTGCCAGCTTCTCCGCCTAGTGAAAAGTGGGCATGTGCACACACACAAGAATGGCAGTGACCCTATCGATGGAGAAAGGTAGACAAGGCCCTGGGCAGCAGCTCCCTAGTAGCGGGTGCCAAGCTCACAGTTTGCAGCTAGGCATTTAGAAGTAACCTGACAGGTTTGGGTCCTTCCTGGGATGCCTACAAAGACAAACAGAGCATCCTGGGCCTCAGGTATCTTCCAGCATGCGACAAAGCTAACGGAGAGTAGATAACATGACCCCAGTACCTTTTCATGTCTTCAGCCTCATTTGTTCTCGTCTTCAGATATCCTTGCAAGGTGAGCTGGTGACTCTAACTGCCCCCTCTCCCCTTAGAGGCGCTAAGACACTGTGTCATTTATGTGATGGCTAAAGGTTACAGGCGAGGGGGAGAGCTGGGCTCTTCTTTCAGCTACCACCTTGCTGCCCTGTTCGTTCAGTGCCAGGTGTTATCTGAGCACCTGTTATGTTCAAGGTCTTAGGGGGTGGCAGGTATGTGCGCAACTGGAGCCCGGGATCTCACTTCACGAGGCTGTGCAGCCGAGCCCTTTTCTAAATCAGTGGCAGGAACCAGCCAGGCCAAAGACCTCTGGGAGAAAGCTGATCTCCCCAGATCACTCTTGAGCAGCAGGGCAAGGGCAGACGGAGGCTGAGGCCCTCCTGGCTCTGCCTGCTGCCCTATAATTCAAAAGTCCTCTCATTTGTCACAGTCGGACTTCGAGGCAGAGGAGCTGTTCATCTTCCAGCGAGATCACACTGCCCTGATCCCAGACCTGTCAGAGGAGCTGGCCGAAGACGCTGCCGGGGCCTGGCTTGCTACGGTTGATGGGTCTTCTGAGGTCTGTAGAAGGCAGGCCCCGGGGATCCACAAAGCTGGGACCCTGCGGGCAGAATGGGGTGTGGGTGTGGGTGTCCGCGCTGTCACCTGACCCTATGGTGTGGGTCAAAGAGGTCAAAACTGCGGCACTCCCTAAACATTTGTTGATTTAATAAGGGTGACAGTGGGGATTCAGAGGCAAGAAGGTGCCCCTCACTGGAGAGGTGAGGTGAACACAAGAAACAATTAGAAATGCCAAAGCACACTCTGTAACCACGTATCACAGTCATCGCCAACTGTCAGAGCAAATTTTCCGTCTTCTTTTCTCATTTCCCAGAGCCCCAGGTAAGACCAAAAACTCTATCTAAAATTAATGGCTTGGGGCATTCACTTTCGAATGTCCCCTCTCTGTAAAGAGAGCTTTCCTACTATTCTTCCTTTCTAATCCTATATTCTAATAAACTTTTGCCTGCTGATTAAAAAAAAAAAATGGCTTGATGCTTAAAATTAATTGCTGCCCTTATAAATAGAACCCATCAATAGACTTTCATCACTGGGCAGGTCCCAACTGATAAGGTCTTTTGGCTCTTCTTAAAGGCTCCGGGAGACAGGCCTACCTCTGCTGTAATTATTGTGACTAGTTGTCACTCATTAACTAGGGGAAGTAGGTATGCTGTCACAGACCAGCACAGCCAGACATTTGTCAAAGCAGGGGAAGCAGATTTCATTCGGTAACTGCTGACAGCAGGCAAAGAGCTGAGTTCCCTCCGACTTGTGCAGAGGTGACCGGGGTTTCCAAGGGAGATTGAGGGAGGGGGAGAACAGGGCTCACTAGAGTCAGAGAAGTGAACGATCACAAAGAGCAGGCCAGCGTGGGTGTGACTAGGCCAGGCGTGTCCACTGGCAGGTATGGAAGTCGGGAGTCTATCCTCCCTGGAAGAAGGGAGACAGAGGCCATGTCCTTCCTGACGAGAACATTCCAAAGGAAAGGCTCTCAGGCCCAGGACAGATGCTTCTGGGTTGTAAGAGACACGTAGCTCCGAGTCTGAAGCCCTTTTTAGGAAATGCTCTTAAGAAAGGGAGGTCAGGGGCCTCTCATCAGGTGTTGGCTGGAACAAACACTGAATTCTCCCCGCAGCACTGAGCTTTCTCAGGCAGATGTTTTCATGGACGGGGTCATGCTAGCCATGTGCTGCTAGAAGCCATTCTAGAGTTTGGTCAAGTCTCAGTGCCAGTTTAGAGGCAGGGGTTATGTGCTGAGAGTTCTGGAAATCTCAGTGCAAGCACTGATACAGGGTCATCTTACAGAACGTTCATCATCCTGACTCCCCCACTCAGCTACACCTAGAAGAAGGTCTGAAATTCCCAGGCCTGCCAAGACCTCTAGTTAGTTCAGGTGCAGGGATGTCCACGTGAGTTTATCTTGCGTTTTCTTCATTTCTACAATTACCTCAGCAACTGTCCTGGAGAATTTTTTTTCCCCCAACCTGGGACAGGAAAGTCTGTCCTCACTCATGGGGGCAGAGGCTGTGGGCTTGCTCTGGAGTCAGAGGGCCTGGGTTTCATCTTGTCTACCCCTTAATAGCTGTGTGGCCTATTTGCAGTGGCCAAAAGGTAACAACAACTCAATGGCCACTAACAAATGAAATGGGTCAACAAAACATAGTCCATACAATGGAATATTATGCACTCCATAAAAAAGAATCAAGTACTGACCCACAACCTCCATGCACCTTGGAAACACTAAGCTAAGCCAAAGGACACAAAAGGACAAGTATTGTGTGATTCCACCTATATGAAATATCTAGAACAGGCAAATCCATAGAGACAGAAAGTAGACTGGAAGTTACTAGGGACCTGGGGGGAGGGAAGGTGCAGTCTCTCTGGGGTGATAAAAAAGCTTTGGAAATAGTGGTTACGATTGCACATTATGAATGTGCTTAATGTCACAGAATGATAAAATGGTTAAAATGGCAAATCTTATGTTACATACCTGTTTTACTGCATACACACAAAAATTCCCTCAAGTATGTTTTTGAGAACGCTGAGGACACCCATTTTGTCCACAGCCAGGTGCAGTGCCTGTGGAACCCAGAACAGAACCCTGGAGAGAGTGGGGCCCAAGGACAGAGGCTTCTGCCTCTCTGCAAGGTGGAGACCCTGGCGGGCCTATAAACAGCTGTGGGGAAACCAGTTCTCTTCTCAGGGTGCCCAAGGACATCCCCAAGTGGCAGGAAGACAACCATGGGGCTGTGTCCCTCAGCACCCAGGGTCCTCACCAGGGGCTGCAGGAGGAAGCCACCCTGTCCCCCTGGGAAGGTGACCTGAAAGCTGAGCCCCTGAGCGCTGCCTCACAAACCGGTTGGGCCGCAGACTATGCAGACCGCAGAGCCCTCCGAAAGGAGAGAAGGAAGATGATTGAGAAGGACATACTCCATAAAGTCACCTGGGATGCCCAGGACCCAGCCTGCAGTGACCAAAGTCAAGTGGAAGAGGCACCCTGTGCAGCGGCAGTGGCAGTTCCAAGACCAGAGACGCCACCAGAGGGGCCCCGGGAAGGACGGCTGGTGCTCTCCCTCAAGGTAGGCATCTTCCAGCCTGTGCTTCCTCAGGGCGTCCCCTGCACGTTGGCCGTGAGCTGGTCCTCCACAGGACAACCTGAGGGCTTGCCCACTACACCTGGGCTGCCATAACGGATGCCACAGACGGAGGGCTTAAAGAGAAATTCATTTCTCACAGTTCTGGAGGCTGGGGAGTCCAAGATCATGGCACCAGCACATTCAGTGTCTGGTGAGAGCCTCTTCCTGACATCTGGCTGTGTCCTCTTACGGTGGAAGAGGCGAGGGAGCTCTCTGGGGCCTTTTTATAAGAGCTCCACCTTCATGACATAATCACCTCCCGGTGGCCCCACCTCCAAACACCATCACATTGGGCATTAGGATTTCAACGTGTGGATTTTTTTTTCTTTTTTTTTTTTCTCCCCCCCCCCCCAACGTGTGGATTTTTGAGGGACACAGACATTCAGTCTACAGCAATGACCTTAAGCCCCTAGGCACATAGTCCTAGGTCCCCCAACCGTCAGTCATGCCTGTCTCAGTGGATGTGTGGTCCTGACAGACAGACCATCCTTAGGTAGAGTTAACGAGAATAAGGAAGAACAAGGAGACTCCTTCTTTAAAAGGAAGGAAAGAAGGAAAGAAGGAAGGCAGGGAGGAAGGGAGGAAGGAAGGGCTGTAGGAATACTAATCTAAAGCATGTTTATAAAGACAGACAATCACATATAAGATATAGAACAAACTTTGTTGAAGCACAATTCCCAAAATCTTAAGGCTGTCACTTTCACACAAATAGTGTGAGCACCTGTTAACGTTGTATTTAGCTCATTAATGAGGGAACCGGCAGGAAGACAAAGCCAGGTCAAAGAGATTATGAGAAACTGGGATTTTGTAAAACTGGGGAAAAAGAAAGGAGTGCTGAGATAAAATTGCTATACTAAGTACAAAATTGGTCAACATCCTAACAAAAGTAACAACAAGTTGTTGTTACTTTTGGGGTTATCACCTCTACCAGACAGAAAAAACCCACTGTACCTGTTCTCAGTTTACAAAGTTGTAAAATAGGTGGGCCCTGGTCAACTGTGCAAGCCAAATTATTGTCCCCAGAAAGGTGGGCTTGTCACAAAAGCTCCAGCATGACATTTAAACATCACACAATTCCTTTTTTTTTTTTGCCTTATTTTCAAATTTTGATAATTTTAACAACATAGAAAAACGGTATCAGGTTGTACATGGAGGTCATTTTTACCAATTTCATTCTCATCAGTTGTGGTTTAAACAAGCCATTCTTTCCATTCTGCTGGCCCCCAAACACTTCTGTTTTCACTCACCCTAGGGCCACAAGGAGCTACAAGGAACATCAATTCCCAATTACCTTCCTCCCTCCTCTCGCCACACCCGGAGGCCCCCAGAGCTCTTTTCCAAGTCCTTGCGTGGGAGCACCTGCCCAGAACAATCTGTTCCTTAAGAGAGCAAAACGTTTTAACCTCCCAACACTCTAAACCTGTATGAACCTAAAGAGTTTTAAGACAACACTGGGGTTTCCAGGTCAAACAGTGTCTCTGTGCCAAAAACAAAAGTGTTGCCTAAAAAAGGCATAGGAAAGAGAAGGCAGGAGACGCTGGCCCCACCCACCTTAATGGAGGTGTGAGTGAGAGAGGGAGCCCGTGCCAGTGTGGGCAGGCACCCAAACCCTCATTTCTAACCCATAACAACCCACGATGGCCTCTGTTGGTCACAGCAGCTGTGGAAGCAGGCACTCCTGCTGCCAGGACCCTGTGGCTGCATTTTAATCACTCCTTTAATTATTTCAGCAACTTGAAGAGTGGGATTTGGATCACATCCTTCAAAGTCTGGCAGGACGAGAAGATGACAGGGGAGATCGCGCGCCTGGAGCTACGTGGTGGGCAGCTGACCGCCTGGGCCGAGGTCTGATCTTGAATGCCAGGGCCCAAGTGCATCCCCATAAGCAGCTCTTTCCAGGGGCTCTCAAAAATAGGGTCAGCCTGGCAGCCCACCATGTCCTCTCTGTTGCTCAGCCCTCATGGTCCCACACAGGTCAGGTGCCAGTCCGTGGAAATTTCACCCATTCACTCATTCACTCACTCATTCATTATACATATGACCCCCTGCTGGTGTCTGGAGTGGAAGAGGCTCTGGAGATACCAGGGGGGCCTTCAGACACGGTCCCTACCCTTGACCCCCACCTTTTCCTCCTGCCCACCCCCTCGGGCCTTCCTCTCTCTCTCTGAGAGCAAACCAACCTGCATTTTGTGCTTCTTCACCCAGCTCCTAAGCAAACTCTGCTTCCATTCATCTCCCCATTTACCGAGAAAGCCAGGGATGTGATTACTGCCATTGCACCTGTGGGCTCGCTCTGGGCAGTTCTGTAAATAAAAGGAAAGCTCCTCTTCCCTCTCCATCCATCCCGGGCCACAAAGGTGAGTGAAGCAAAGGAGCAAGGTTTGTGGGTTCCGGCTTCCAATTCCGGAGCAAACTCCGTCTGTGACTGAGCCCCTGGTGCTGTTTCAACAAGGTTTTTTTGTTTGCTTGTTTGTAATTTAACGCCTTACAGCAGGGTGTGGAGAAACCCTCTCTCCTGTAAGGCAGTGGCTGTAATCCACGCACCCGTTTTGGAGGGCAATGTGGCAGAATCCATTCTCTATTTTAAAGGCACTTAAGCCTTCAATCCACTTATTCCACTGCTAAAGTCTATCCTAAATACCCCAGTGGGTGACGGTGTGTATTCAAGGATGTTTGTTGCAATACTGTTTATAATTGTGAAAATTTGGAAATGACCCATATTCAATATTCTATAGGAGTCAAGCTAAAGCAGTTACAGCACAAAATGCACTAAAACCCAATGAAGGGAATCTATGTTAACATGGAAAGACAATCTATACGGTGAAAAAAAAATCTACAGAGGATAATCCTGTTGCCTTTTTTAAGTGTTAATTGTTAATTATGGTTCCCTCTGACATGTGGGACTGAGGAGTGAGGTAAACTGTTAGTAGTAAGTCACTCCCTCTTTATGGGGATTGTGTACATACCACTCCCCTGGCCCTGCTGAGCTGGAGGTGGCGGTCTTTGTACAGGGCTGAGTGGCAGAGGACGTGCACAAGGTGAGGTGTGTCTACACAAAGGATTCCAAGGGGAATCAGTAGCTCAGGCTACTGTAAATCAAACAGGGGCAGTGTCCCCACTAAGCAGCCTCCCCGCTCTGCCCTCAGACCACACCCTGCTCAACACCCAGGACAGGCTCATGGAACGGCTCGCCCTCCTGGGTGCCACACAATCCAGAGCCTCTTCTGCCTGGAAGGCACCTGCTGACACGCCCCAGGACACCAAGCAGCGGGAGACCAGCAGCAGGTGGGACTTCTTGCCAGCTACAGCCCTGTCCTCTGTGGAAGTGGCCCACGGACTTGCAGCATTTATTAGGCCTACCTGGGGGCGGGGGCACTTGATGTATATTTCTCATTTCATCTCAACAATCTGATCAGGTAGGTGCTGCTATTATCTTATCCCCGTGTTATAGATGGGGAAACTGAGGCTCAGAGGTTGGCCTGTCTAGGCCATAGATGGCAGGGCTGGGACTCGAGCCTCAGAGCACCTACTCTTTGCACACTCTATGGGAACCCTCCCTCCATCATCCACATGACTTCCCCAGACAAGGACCTGCCTTGTCAGATTGTTAGGCTAGCACTGGCCTGTGACCCAAGCCAGGCCAATCAGAGCCTTTCCCTGAGAATTCCCAGTCTCAGTGTGTCCGGATGGGGATGGGAGGGCTGAGAAAGGCCAGCTGTAGTGAGAAAGACTGAAGCCAGAAGGGAAGAGGTGGGGACAGGGCACCAGGATCCCTTAAAGCCTAGCTTCCCACACTTTGGTTGTTCCACTCTTTTTAGGAATCTGAGAGCCACTGAATCCCCCTTTTCACCTGAGCTACTTGGAGTGGGCTTCCGTTCCTAGCAACCCAGTGTCCAGTAGAAATATCTAGACCTGCACTGTCCCAATTGATAGCCACTGGCCACATGTGGCTACTGAACCTTTGAAACATGTCTGGTACAAATGAGGAAATGATTTTTTTATATATATTTTTTAATGTTTATTTTATTTTGAGAGAGAGAGAGAGAGACAGAGCAGGAGTTGGGGAGGGGCAGAGAGAGAGGGAGACACAGAATCTGCAGCAGGCTCCAGGCTCTGAGCTGTCAGCACAGAGACTGATGCGGGGCTCCAGCTCATAAACTGCAAGATCATGACCTGAGCCGAAGATCATGACCTGAGCCGAAGATCATGACTGAGCTACCCAGGTGCCCCAAGGAAATGATTTAATTTTAATTTTTTATTTGATTTCAATTAACTAACATGTAAATTTAAGTAGCTACCTTTGGCCAGTGGCTACTGGCCACTGGGAAAGCACAGACCCTGAACATGTCAGTCACCATGGATGGTTCTGTTGGGCATTGTTGGCCAAATCTTGAGGGTTGTTCTGAAGAGCAAAAGAACAAGGGCACTTACAGGGCCTAGCTCAGTGCCCTGCACATGGTGGGCATCCAGTTGGGGGCAGCCCTGAGCCCAGCACAGGTCATACCATAATCACCCAGAAGTGACTCAGAAAACCCTGCTCTCTTATCTCAGAACTGCTCGGATGGAGCCGGGCTTCCAGGCTGAGCTGGGCCTAAGGCTGGCCAGCGGCCTGCAGCTAAGGGGCCCAGCAGAGCCTCCTACTGTTTTCATTGATTTGCGGCCCACGGAGCCATCGGACCTTGGGTCTTCAGAAAGGTACTGGAAGTGGTGACAGCCCTGTTTTGCATTAGCCACATTGGCCTCAGGAGGAGCAGGGGCTTCGACAGGTGGGACGGTGTGGGACAGCGCCCATGTGGGCTAGTACCAGAGCACTGCTTGGTGGAGAAGTGCTCGTAGCCAGGAGCTGAGCCCGGCCGGCAGTCCCACTTGGTCCCGTCAGCAGGGTCTCCCTGCAGGGAGAGCAGAACCCAGGCAGAGCTTAAAGCCAGCAGTCTAGGCTTTGGTACATCACCCTGGAGTTTGTCCCTCCACCACTTGGCAGGAAACCTCAGTGGTCTTGGGTCAGTAGGGAGGCCCGGGTGGTGTGGGATACATTCTGTGAACCCAGGTTTCATCACCTCCAGCTCCAGCTCCAGCTCCTCTGACAGCGAGGAGGAGGAAGAGACAGCGGCTCTTGGAGACCAACAGGGACCAGCAGAGCAGGAGCGTCATTCCTCCCAGGGGCTACGGTAACCACCAAGGGGCTCCCACCACCTGGGCATGGTCCATCTCTGCTTTCCACAGCAAGCCCTCAGCCTGGCACGTTTGATGTTTGTGCTTTCAGCTTTGTCTTGCACCCACAGGGCCAGCACGTGTGGGCCTAGGGGTGGTCTGGGAGGTGGCCCGTGGGAGCCCACTTGGGGCCCAGCCTGGGCTGCTGTCCTCCTGACATCACCAAGGATACCTCACTTCGCTCCTGAGAAGGGATTAGTACTTTCCTTCTAAAAAATAGCTCTCCAAATTGATTTGGTCCCTACTGCTGATAGCATTGGAAGTGAAAAGAAGTTGTCAGGATGGAGTAAAGTGATGGCTATTAGCTAGAAAGGAAAGGCCAGTGTGAATTAAGAAGTGCAATGTTAAATTCAGAGAAGTTTCCACTCTCCAACATGCAGAGGCCCCACATGGTGGTCATGGGGCCACTTAGACTTATATGCTGTATCTATAGTTTTTGGAATTGAAAAGCCTGTGGATCCTACCCTGTGGGAATGTCAGAGTCAAAGGCAGTGTTCCCCCTAAAATGGAACATCATTAGGCGTATGGGAAAAAAGAAGAAAAATCTGAGTTGAGAAGCGTCACATAGGTTTCCTCCCACAGGCCTTTAACATGCTAACATGCCCTATGACCCAGCAAGGGCTGAGAGGCCAAAATCTTAACTGTCTTGAGAACCAGTGAACATGCTTCTGGAAGCACTCTGGATGGGGGGGTCTGGCTCCACTTGGTGTTGAGGTTGCTTGTCATATGTCACAGGGACTGTACTGGGAAGAGTCAGCTTCTCCAGCAGCTCAGGGCATTTCGGAAGGGGACAGCTCAGCCCAATCTGCCAGCCACTGAGGGTCCCGGTGGCCAGAAGGCTCAAGTCCTTGAAGATACAGCCAGCTCCAGAACTGGGAGGAAGCAACATGTGACACACCGGGCTGAGAAGCAGAGCACCCAGACCAGGTGCTGCCCCAGGGCGCTGGAGGACCCTCTTGGGCCAGGGACAGCCAAGGAGGCCCGGGTGCCTCCTCTGGGCCAGCTGTAGCTGCCTCCAGGACTGGGTCTGAGAAGGAGCTTGGTGGGATGATTCGACTGTCCATCGACATACCCGGGCCCTGGTGGTCCCCTGGCTCTCCCGTGTTTCCATGAGAATGTGCTTATGTAGCCCAGGGACCCTCTGACTGGGGGCTGTCACCCAGACCTCTGTTAAAATGTGGTGTGATCATTCTATGCCCTCAGAGCAAAGATGCTAAATTTGCACACAGAGCGTGATGACAACTCCTTTGAAAAGCGTCTGGAGGGAGACTCCGCAGACAGTAGTCTGTGCGGACGGGGGGGCTGTCCAGCCTGTTCACTGCTCCTGCAGTCTTCTCTTTAAGGTGCATCTGTTGTTTTCCATCATACGAGGTCTTTTTTAAAACTAAAACTGCAATAAAACATATTTAGAGAATTTCAAGGTTGAAAGGGTCTTTGAAGAGAATTTAGCCTGATCTTGAGTCCCTGGATGCTTGCTATTTTATGTGCTTGCATTAACATACCACACACCCCCTCACACACACACACACACACACACACACACACACACACACCAAATGGACTTTTTGATAAAGGGGTGAAGACTGGACTGTTTTTTTCTTTAACCAAGATACAAAGGCACACATCTGTTCTAGGGTCCTTCCTGACTTCGGGTGGGGCTGACCTTTACGTGGAGATAGAGTACTGAGTGTCTTAACACCCAAACTGTCCCCATGGAACAGAGAGCGGGGCCCCACCTCATGGGCGACATCCTTCCCTGTTACTTTGCGAACATTATCCTCCACTGTCCTCCATATTCAGTCATTTCTTCCGGTTCTCAGCCCTGCAGCCCCCAATAGGCTGCAGCCCTGATCTGTGGCACCTCTCTTCTCTCACCAACTTGTTTCCAGGATTCTGTCTCTGCCCCTGCTCCCTGGTAAGAGCAGTCAGCTCAAGTCTCTCCACATCACAGGCTCAGCAGCTTGGCAGGGTCCTTAGCATTTAAGAATGTATTCCAGTATTCAGCTGGGGTCATCACTTGCTGCATGTGTTGAGGCTGGCCAAGGGTCTCTTGTCATCAAGCCCTGCCCTAGGCAAGGCAGGCTCTGCCTGGCCTCAGCCACAGATAGCTACGATCGGGGCCACAGACCCCACTTGACGTGGCCCAATGACAAGGGGCCAGGTGCAAGACAGCTTCCACCAAGGCCACAGGAGGCCCCGGGTGGGCCTACTTGCAGGGAAGGTGGCCAGGCTGCGTCACCTGCGCTCCTGGCTCTTCGCACATCCACGGAGACCCCTCACCCTCTGCTCCAGGACACATGCAGTGTGGTCGGGGCTCCACGACAGAAGCCCAAATGTGACACACCTCCACCCATGCGGCCTGTCAAGTGCAATGGCCAGCTTTCCCCCCCATCTCTATCCCTTTCAAATGCCAGAAATTTGGGATGCTTCACAAACAGTGACACAAAATAACTTCTTTGTTCCAAGTTCAACACAGTGAACCACCAGTAAGGCAAGTCAAGAAGATGACGTGGTAGACCCGAGCTCAAAACCAGTTCTGCCACCTGAACAAGGTGCTAAAACCATTCAGGACCTCAGTTTCCCCTCTGTAAAAGGAGAGGCACAAAAGCCGTATGTCTCAGGGTTGCTTGAGAGAATGTTCTGGAAGAGGCACCAACAGGCCCAGGTCCCAGGCCGGGAAGCAGGCGGCCACCTCTGGCACCAGCCTGGACACGACAGTAGTGAGCCTGCAGACTCGCAGCTACTTAGGGAAGCTGGGTTACCGGCAGTGCCGGAGCTCTGGAAGCTGGCCTAGAAGGTAAACACCATGCTTAAACTGAGTGGCCCCCTTCTCTAAAGAACACATAGGGCAGAGCACACGAGGCCAGAAGGACCCGCTTTGTTTATTAGGGAAACAGAGAGTAGGTCATGCACCCTGGAACCTGGGTTATGCTGGAAGGTGAAAGTATATACAGTGATTGGGTGACAAATAGAATGGAGCACAGCCTGAGGTCCAAGGCCACCCAGCCATGGGAAACTGCCATACTCCCTGCGTGGAATGTTCCAGAACCCAGTGGTTTCAGCAGCTGTCCCCAAGACTTCAGTGATGACTAAATGGAACAAGTACTCTATACTGTTCCCCTCAGCCACCCAGGAGATAGTGGATGTGCACAGATCAGAAGCATGTCCACCGCAGAAGGACAAAGTGGGCAACCAACGCTGCCTCTGTCCTGGCCACTTGGGGATGGAGCAAAGGCGGCCCTGGCTCCTGCTGTGGGGACAGATGTCAGTCATCTCCACAGGCTTCCTCACATGCCTGCGGAGGTCGGAAGATGGGCTATCAGGGAAGCGTACTCACATGAGTCATCTGTCCTTTAGAACAGCTGTGGCTCTAGGCAGGTGACCCGCAACTCATCCCACTGCCCGCTGACACCACTGGGATACGGAACAAGTCCTCACAGGCTATGTTTTGAAAATGTGGCAAGGCTGGAGGGGAAAGGGGGGAGACCAGGGAAGGCTGGGGTATGTTAATGCTGTAAGGAATGGGAGCCACTGAGGTTTCCCTGAAGTGGACTAATGAGTGTCCCCCGACTTCATGTCCATCCAGAACCTCAGAATGTGCCCTGATTTGGAAACAGGGTCTTTGCAGATATAATGAGTTAAGATGCTGTCATTCGGGATTAGGGGCCCTAAATGGAATGACTGTGCCCTTACAAGAGGACACCAGAGACACGGGAGGGGCAGAGATGGGAGTGTTGTGGCCACAAACCATGGACACCAGGAACACCGGCAACAGCAGAAGCCAGGAGAGAGGCCTGGGATGGTCTCTCCGTCCGGGCCTCCAGAAGGAGGCAGCCCTGCCCACATCTTGGTTTTGGACTTCTGGCCTCCTGAACTGTGACAGTCCGTCCCTGTGGTGCTGAGCCACCCAGGTCGTGGCCATTTGTACAGCAGCCGCAGGACCCACGTACACCCGGCTTGGTGTCTAGCCGCCACTGCCGAACTCCGTGTCCAGATTCCTCCTTGGGCCTGAGCACCTGAAATGTCCCACTGCCACAAGCTGGGCCCACACCAGGGGCAAATGGGATCAGTGTGAAATGCCTTAAGGTTAGGATTTTGGTTCCAAAACAGAAACAACTCCAGCAGCTTCATGAACTGTGACCTCGAAATTCTGAAACGGATCCCGGAAATGGACAGTTCAATGAGCGGCGGCCAGGCTTTGGCCCAGGGGCCTCCCGGAGCCGCGCTGTGGGGCTCCGCTGGCCTGGGGGGCGCTGCTCTCTGCTGTGGGTCCGCTGGTGTTTGTGGAGGTCGGTGCCCCGGCGGAAGCCCCTGCCACAGGCCGGGCACACGAAGGGCTTCTCAGCCGCGTGCGTTCTCCGGTGCGCACTGAAGTGGGAGCTGTTGCTGAAGCGCTTCCCACACTCGGCACAGGCGTAGGGCCGCTCGCCAGTGTGTGTCCTGCGGTGGATGACCAGGCTGGAGCTCTGGCTGAAGCGCTTCCCGCACTCCGCGCACGCATAGGGCTTCTCGCCCGTGTGCACCCGCTGGTGCGTGCTGAAGTTGGAGCGGTCACTGAAGCCCTTCCCGCACACCTGACACTTGTAGGGCCGCTCCCCGGTGTGTGTGCGCTGGTGCTTGGTCAAGTGGGACGTCTTACTGAAGCCTTTGCCGCACTCAGGGCACGCGTACGGCTTCTCACCCCGCCGGGGTCCTCCTCTTTCCAGAGACTGCTCAGGCCTCGTCATGCCCCCAACCAGCTCTCGGTCCTGCTCCCTTCTCGTCGGCACGTCCTGCCTGGCGCCCTCTCCATCCTCAAGTTGCAGCCCAAGCCCTGAGACAGAGAAAGCACAGTCCCTGAGGCCTTCGTGGGGCGAGGGGATGCTCCTGATAAGAAAGAAAGCAAAGGCTGGGCGGAGCCTCAGAACACTCAGCAGGAAGTGCTTGTCAGACCCTGGATGGAGATAATTAACCATGGGCAGCAGCTCGTGAAACCCTCACCACACCAAGGAGGTGGGTGCTGTTATGACCCCATTTAAAATGAGGAAACTGAGGCACGGGAAGGTTAAAGAACTTACCCAGAGTCACTTGGCTAGTAACTTACAGGGTGGGCTCTGGAGTCTAGGCTCTTAGGCTCTAAGCCAGGGATTCTAACCCTGGGGCAATGGTGGCCCTCAGAGGGCACTTGGCAATGTCTGGAGACATTTTTGGTTGTCACAGCCAGGCAGTGGAGTGTTGCTAATGGAATCTACTGAGTGGAGGCCAGGGGGGCTGACGAACACCCTATGGCACACAGGATGGCATAACAGAATTATCCAGCCCCAATGTCAACAGTGTTTTGGTGTTTAACCGAACAATGGCACCACAACCAGGCTAAACGACCTCTTGGGTTGGGACACCTGGGTGGCTCAGTCGGTTAAGCATCGGACTCTTGATCTCAGCTCAGGTCATGACCTCATGGTTTGTGAATTCAAGCCCCGCATCAAGGTCTGTGCTGATGGCGTAGAGCCTGCTTGGGATTCTCTCTCTCCTTCTCTCTCTCTCTGCCCCTTCCCTATACTCTCTCCCTACCCTCTCAAAATAAATATACTTAAAAAAATCCTCTCAGGTTGCTATACTCTCTACTTAACATCTACACTCAGCTGTAAATAAAGCAGATCAGCCTCAGTACTAGTGGATGGGCCTCATCTAATCAGCTGAAGCCCTTAAGAGCAGAACCTGTGGTTTCCCAGAAGAGGAATTGTGCCTGGGTTTCGTGCCAGCTGGCCTGCCCCGCAGACATCAGACTCAGGATTGCAACATCAATTCTCACTTGAATTTCCAGCCTGCAGGACTGCCCTACAGATTTTAGCCTTGCCAGCCTCCACCATCCTATGAGCCAATTCCTTAAAATAAATGCCTTTACTTACACACTACACACTACACACACACACACACACACACACACACACACACACACACACACACAATTGGTTCTGTTTCTCTGAAGAAATCCAACTGATACCAAACAAGCACCTCAATTCCTTCAAAACCAGACAGTGTTGGGGGATGAGCTGGGGACGGGGCTGGAAAGGAGAGGCTGTGGATGGCCAAGGCCCTGCCAGGAGCAGCTCTACCCACAGGGGTCACGGGCGGCACAGAGGCTAAGTGAAACTGGACGAGCCGTGTGGACGGAGGAACCCAGGACAGCTCTGGGCACTTGCCTGGGATGAGCTGAGCAGCCATACTCTCCCCACTGCAGCTGGGCCTCTGACGGGTCTCTAGCAACCCTGCCTTTGCAGGCTGCACTCAGCTGGGTGCAGAGCAGGCTCTCCAGGGAGTGTGCCCGGCCCATGGAACCAACCTGGTGCGGGGTGTGAGTTCCTAGTTTAACATGCTCCCCAGGGATTCCTTGGGCCACTGCAGTCCAACAACTGTTGGATTGGCTTGGGTAAGTGGAGAGACAGGATTGGCTTGTGGTGGAGAGACAGGAACGGTACTGGGCAGGGAGACGGCCTGGGAGATGCCAAGTGGGCCACAGCCAGCCTAAGGGAAGGAGCCACCCTCCCTGAGACTGGCCCACATCACAGACATGCCACTGATGAGCACGTTACCCCCGCTGTCGGGCAGCACATCCCAGACGCAGCCCCGCTGAGCCGGGTCCAGGCACTCCCACTCCTCCCGGGACAGGTATGCCGCCACGTCCTCCAAGGTCACCGGCACCTGCTGGAGTGCAACCCACTCAGTCCCCTGCCACGGCTCCTTCATGCGGCCGGCCTAGCGGGCTCACCCACCCCCTCCACCTGTAACACAACGGCAGATCCTGCTTGCCTCCCCCACTGCCTCTCTCCTACACCTTCCCTCTCCATATGATGGGAGATGGGATGACCGCATGTCATCCACTCCTGCTCCTCAAGTTCCGCTCACAGAACAGCGGAATCCTGCTAGCTGGGAGGACACCGTCACCACCATGCCGTGTCCCACTGCTGCAGGCCCAGAGACACCATGGACAGAGCCACCGTATGGAGCAGCTGGTCCACTGCGCGCTCAGCCACTGGGGCCCATGCTCCTCAGGGGCACGAGTTAGACATGCCTTGCCTCAGGTCGAACCAGCCCTGGGACCTGAGTCGGGTGTCTTGGGAACTTCAGGATGCCTCCAGGCCAGTAGTTCCCAAATCTAGCACCACAGTGACCTGAGGAGCACATTAAAACCCAAGCAAGCAATGTCTAGAAGAGGCAAATGCACAGAGACAGAAAGAAGACGGCCAGGGGCTGGGGAACAGGGGTGGGGAGGGACCACTAACGGGTACCGGGTGTTTTGAAGAGGAGTATGTTTTGAAAACCATCACGATAGTTGCATAACTCTATACGTATACTAAATGTTAAGTACTCTAAATGGCCGAGTTGTGTGGTATATGAATTATATCTCAATAAAGCTGTTATTTAAACAAGCTACGGAGGCTCTGATTCCAGGCCAGGGCTGGGGGATGAATCTATATTTTTACCCAAGGTCCCAAGAATCTAGCGCCCAGCTAGGTTTGAAGCAATTGCCCCAGTCCACCACTAAGCCCCGGAATCCTCTGCGACACACCTAATACCCAGATGGCATCAGAGAGAAGACTTCCAGGAGGTGAAAGTAAGGGTAAAGGGGTCATTCCACAAGGAGCACCTCCGAAAGCTGGACCTGGCCATGGAGAAAGTGTCCCTGTAACAAGGGCGTGGGACACACAGGGATGCAGCAGAACACCCACTCACCTGGGACCAGGATGAAACGAAGGACGTGGCTGGTGCCATCTCCTGATGCTGGGAGGCCACTGGGCCTGGGGAAAGACACAGAGTGGTCAGAGAAGGCCACACAGCCCAGGTGTGGAAACAGTAGCAAAGGCCCAGACAGGGCCAACTACTCTGCACCTACGCTCAGTCCTGGGCAGGAACCTGTCCTTCCCACATGCAGTGGCCCAGCCTCCAGTGACAACCTCCTCCCTCTGCTTCCTTTCCCTGCAGGGCTTCCTTCATCCAGAGGGATGGCTACTCACCCCTCTTTGGCCAGAGCTGGGGGCTCCTCTTTGGTGTGTGGCTCAGCTGGGCTGGGGGCTGCTGGCTGGAGCATCCAGACCCTTCCTCCAGAGACAGCTCCTCTGGCTCAGCCTCCACTTGGTGTTTCAAGCACTGTTCTCCTGTCCCGTGGGGCAGTACATCATCAGGGAGCACTTCCAGGCCCTGCATGCAGATGGAGATCTGCCCAGCAGTTCCCAGAAGTTTGGGAGAAAACCCACAAGGTCCCCAACCACTTTTGCCTCAGGCACCCCTGGCCATGCTCCCTTCCCAGGCTCCCAGGCTCCCCCCAGCTGTGCCTCACCACCACCACCCCCGCCGGCTACCTCCCCAGGTCTGCCCCCACAGGCCTCCGCATCGCACAGAGTCCTCCCTCCAGACTGTTCTGGGAGAAGGAATGTGAGCTGGGAAGAGGTCAGGCTCCCAACCTGGACAAACGGAGGCTTGCTCTGCCCCTGAGTGAGACTCCACTGTCTCCCCATCACACTGCACTCTCTTACCCCTCCTTCCTTGGTGTTCCCTACAGACCCTGGACCAGAAAGGCCCTGAATCAGATCTCATTTCAGAAGTTCACACTATAGCACGTGCTACATTTCCTGAAGCCAGTGACAAGTGCTCTGAGACCATCTACGTCCCAATTCCAGAACAGGTGAACACGATCAACTTGGGTCTCAGCGTTTACTGAGCTCTGCAACAGTACTTGGGATAAGAAAACTTTAAAACCAGTGCCAAGGATCCCTGCATCAAGCTCAACATCCCACACTTCTAAGAAGAGACAGTCCCCTGAGGTTATGGGGTGCATAGAGACAGAGGAAAGGCATGCCAAAGAACTAATCCAATCCGAGCTAAGAGCTATGCAGTAGGACTAATCTAATCTGAGCAAGAAGAATTTAAGACTTCCCTATTACTCCAATTTGGTTACAAGATGTTGGGAGCATGCTCTAGAGTCGTGCTGTCCACAGAACTTTCCATGACAACAAAGTGTCCCATATCTTCGCTGTCCAGTACAGTAGCCACTGGCCACGTGTGACAACTGAGCCCCTGAAATGTGGCCAGTGTGACTCAGGAACTACACCTGACATTTTATTTAGTTTTAATTTAAAAAATCACACGTGGGGCGCCTGGGTGGCGCAGTCGGTTAAGCGTCCGACTTCAGCCAGGTCACAATCTCGCGGTCCGTGAGTTCGAACCCCGTGTCAGGCTCTGGGCTGATGGCTCGGAGCCCGGAGCCTGTTTCCGATTCTGTGTCTCCCTCTCTCTCTGCCCCTCCCCCGTTCATGCTCTGTCTCTCTCTGTCCCAAAAATAAATAAAAAACGTTGAAAAAAAAATTTTTTTTTAAATAAAAAAAATAAAATAAAATAAATAAAATAAAAAATCACACGTGGGAGCGCCTGGGTGGCTCAGTCGGTTAAGCATCCAACTCCCGAGTTTGGTTCCGGTCACGATCTCACAGTTGATGAGATGGAGCCCTGTATCAAGCTGTCAGCTCAGACAGCCTGGTTGGGATTCTCTCCTCTCCCTCTCTCTCTGCCTCTCCCCTGCTCACACTCTGTCTCTCTCTCAAAAATAAACGTTAAAAAAAAAAAAAATCACATGTTACTGGTAGCCACTGCACTGGCCAGCGCAGCTCTGGAGAGGTTGGGGGTGGGGGGTAGCTCTAACTGGGACACCCACCAGCCCCTGCTCTTTCTTCCCAGTGCTCCCCTCCTTCTGGAATCTCTTCAACCCCCAGCGCCCTGCCTTGGAAGATCTCCAGCCTCTTTCCCATCAAAACCTGTGTATGACCTATGCTGGGGTGATGTGAATGAACCAAACCACACAGTTCAAAGAGAGCTAGTGGGGCTACATGTGCTTAATCGACAGGTTTACACCCATCGGCCAAGGCTGAGAAACACTTTGCAGTTGCCTTGTTTCACAGGTACAGGCAGCCCCAGGTCCTCCCAATGGCCAAGGCAGGCCGCGGTCTCCACAGCCCAAGGAATCTCCAAAGGCAGATCTTAGGAGCAGAGCCCTGAGGTCTTGGGGCCCCATCTCCTCACCTTAGGGCCAAATTGCCCCCCACCTCACCCGCTGCCTCTGATTCCTGGGCTCCCGCTGCAGCCCTTCCACGAGGACCACGGCCTCCTCACCACTCTCCGGCTGCTGCTCCCGCACCCGGGCCTGGATCTCCCCAGGCAGCACCATCAGGAACTGCTCCAGCACCAGCAGCTCCAGGATCTGCTCTTTGGTGCGCAATTCAGGCCGCAGCCAGCGGCAGCACAGCTCCCAAAGGCGGCTCAGGGCCTCCCGTGGTCCGGCCACCTCCTGGTAACAAAAGAGCCTGAAGAGCTGGCGGAAGGTCTCAGGGCTGGGGTCTTCTGTCTCCAGGGAAGGCTCCTCTTCCCAGCAGAAATCCTCCTCCACCTTCACGATCAGGATCTCGTCTTGCTCCAGGGGTGGTGGAGGCTGGAGACCAGGTGTGGTCGCCATAGTCTGGGGCAAGTCTTGCTCTTTCTTGTGCCTGAAAGGTCAAATCTGTCTCTCCCTGTACCTCTGGCCAGACACTGGAAGTGATGTTTTCAGGGCTCTGTGGAGAAACAACATAATCATTTGGGGTGCAGCACTGGGGCTAGTTAAGTGTCCACACCCATAAGGCCCTGCCCTAGCCCCAGAGCCAACTCACCCTCATTGGCAAAAGACCTGAAGTAAATCAAACTGTCCTTGCTTCTAAGCCCCCTGGTAATTCCTAAGCAAGTTACTTAAACTCTCAGGGCATCGATTCCTCGTTCAAAAAGTAGAGATGATGATATTCCTACACACAGGCTTTTTAAAGGACTAACCGGGATTTTGCAAAGGGTTTTGAGTACTGACTGGAACGGGGCCAGAGCTTGGGAAGTGCAGTTTTCATTACTACGGTTGGCCCTTTTAGGATGGGGTCCCCTTGGAAATAGAACCAGGGCCCTCTGTGTCCAAGGGGACGCGGGTTCTGTCACGACTTGACCCTCCAATTCGGGCTCGGCAAGCCCTGAAAGCCCGCCGGGTACCCTCGGTGGATGGGTCACCACGACCCCTCCAACTCCAGGGTCCTGAGAGAGTAGGGACTCCCCGGCCGGGTATGCTTTCCCCGGTTTCGTCCTCAGGTGCAGGGTGAGTGGTGGCCCAGGCCGAGCACAACCCCGGGTTCTGGTGAAGAAGGGCTGCGGGACGCAAGCGGCGTGGGCCGGGACTCCGCGCCCGCACTCACCGGCAGCGCGGCGGACCGGGCCGGGGGCAGGACCGTGGGCGCGGGGGGTGCAGCAGGCGGGCCGGCTAGACCCTAGACCGACAACCTGCACAAAGCGGAACCCAAGCTATGTCCTCTTCCAGCCACGGGCTGAGCCCGCTGTGGTACTAGAGAACGAGGCCGTGTGGGCGGACCCACCGCAGCACTGTGGGTAATGTAGTCCTCGCGCCATTAGCTGGGCCGGCTGTCGAGGGTGGGGATAAGCCTAGAAGGGCAGGCCCGCGAGATGCATTGTGGGCAACGTAGTCCTCGAACCCCTGGCCGACTACCTGTAAGCGCGTGGGAATGAGACCGCGTGGGCGGGACCACAGGAAGCATTATGGGTATCGTAGTCCTTGCACCTTCAGTGAGTAGGGGAGCGTTTCGAGGTCCCGTAGCTTCTGGGCCATGCTACCCGTGTCGCCTCCATACGCCCTCCCCTAGCCTGAGAAAGGTCCACGGTGGGAGGGGATTTTGTAAATTTACGTTTCTACTTACATAGTACTTTGTATGTACCAGGCTCTGTTTTAAATACTTTGCAACTTATTAACAGTTCATCTTTGAAACAAAGACGGGAGGTAGGTACTATTAGCAATATTTTACAGATGAGGAAAGGAGGCAGAGAGGTTCAGTGACCAGACCAAGGTCACACACCCTCAGTAAGTGGAGAGCTGGGGTGAGGTTGGAATCCAGGCATCTGTCCTAGTCCAACTCCTTAATTTTAGAGACTAAGAAGTGAAGACCCAGAAAGTTACTTATTTGGAGCATCTTGGATACCAATGGCTGATTTCTTTTATTTGTTAATTTAATCAACAAATACTGGGCTCTGCTTTGTAACAGGCAGGCACCATGAACAGGAAGTGAACTAGACAAATGGTCCCTGGTGTTGCTGTCCAGACTGGAGAAGACTAAGCCCCTGGCCCTTTAAGCAGGTAAAGGGTCTTGGTGAGGGTAACCTGCCTACCACATGGTAAGTGCTCCATCAGCATTATCGCTGACATAAGGACCAGGCCATTCCTGAGTCCTTTAGTTCTGGCATCCCCAGACCTAGCACCTAACCCCATCTTCCCACTAGCTTTTCTCCCCCTCCTACTCTGCATTCTGTCTCGTGTTTCATTTCCCCCGCTACATCCAGCATCCAGTTTTTATTGTGAGCACACCAAGCGGAACAAGGCACTGGGATGCCTATGACTTATTTCTGGAGACAGCCTCTCCCTGAGTGGGAGGCATCTTTAAAATAATTTTTTTTTTTTTTAACATTTATTCATTCTTGAGAGACAGAACAGAGCATGAGCTGGGGAGGGGCAGAGAGAAAGGGAGCCAAAATCCAAAGCAGGCTCCAGGCTCTGAGCCATCAGCACAGAGCTCAAACACAGGGCTTGAGCTCACTGACTGCGAGATCATGACCTGAGCCGAAGTCAGACGCCCAACCAACTGAGCCACTCAGGCGCCCCCTGAGTGGGAGGCATCTTTAAGAGCAGATTTCAGGACTGCCTTCAAGACCACCACAGCCTTGTGGTGGGGTCTGAAGAAAGGCAGGATGATATACGCCTCAGTTTCTTCTTCAACATGAGGGTGCTGGTCAGGACAGGCGGGGGTGTTAAGAATAAACTAACACCAACATGTGGAGCTATTCAGAGAACTGGTACTTAAGTCCAACACGAGAGGCCTGCCAACTGATTTGCTTTGGGAACAGAATGTGCAAAGGGGAACTTTGAACAAGTCACAGGGAGCATATAGCAGGAGAGGAAGAAGAAAGAACAAATAAAATGGGAGAGGGAAAAGGAGGAAAACAGAAGAGGCTGGTGGAGAATCTGAGGGACAGTCAGCAAGTTCTGTAGGGCTGACAACCATCATCTAGTTGCAGAATGTGCTAGGTTGCATCTAGGGAAGGGGACAGGTGTCGGGATGCCAGCATTTTCAAAGCTGTCCCATGCCTTCCCCTTTCTGACTGCCTCCTGGTTAGCTGTGGGAACCAGGCATCTCCTTCTCAGAGCCGTATGCACAGAAGTTACCAAGTCTATGTAGTGACCCAGGCTCTGGCCTTCTCCTGTCTGGGCAATTTTCAGTGACTACAACCGACAGAGATTAAAAGGACAAATTTCTGCTTTGCTCAGGATTTCATGTTTGCTTGTCTGTTTAGTATTTTGGTCTTAATTCTATTATGGGGGGAGACACAAACAGGCGGCCCCTAACAAATGTGAATCGGGGTGAACTGGGGCCTCCAAAGACGTACACCAAGCCAGTGCTTCGAATCCTGGCTCCACCCCTTATCAACAAGGTGTGCCTTGCCTTCCGCACCCGTAAAATGAAGATTGCCACAGCTTCCGCTTCAGGGAGCTGAGAGATGGGATTAGATGAGATTACGTTTGTAAAACACCCGTGACAATATCCAGCACGTGACAAACGCTCCTTAGGCTTCATGACTTGCAGCTACTCTGAGATGGAGTACGCGGTCTCAGTGCGTGGGTCTCAGATGCCTGGTGCAGTGGAGTTCCTGTAAGAGGCCCACGGGGCTACTAAGGTCCCAAGCATTGTTCGTGGTCTGAATGAGAAGTATTTATCGTTATACACACATATCACTATATTTATAGTTATAACTGTAGCTTGTTTTCGTAGTGGTTATGGAGTCTACAAGACCGTTTGAGTTAAAACGGCAGCCTCCTACTCACAGAAGTTTGCAAGCAACTGAGCGACCCACACATATGCTTCTCGGAAGACAGAGGGGAAGTTCCCTTCAGACTGATGCCATGGTTCCATCGTCACAGACAAAGCATCGATTCAGCTCACATTTGCTCTTGGTGTTTAACTGTGGCAGGGAAAAGAGGGTTTACAATCAAGCTCTCCAAAAGTTGTCATCTTTGGTAGCAATTTCTCAGTATCCAAATGAGTAAGAAACAAAAATTCAATATACAAGTCAAATAGTTTAGCTAATTTGACTACATTATCTAAGAGAGTCGTCATGGAGCTACCATGCCCCAAAACTGATATATAATGGGTGTTTTGTTACTTTTTATAAGGCCTCTATGAGCTAATAATAAAACCTAATGTTTTTAAAGCACTTCCTAAGTCCATGGGATTTTCTTACTGTGCTACTGAAATCCTCACAATGACTCTCTTTTATAGATATCATTATGACCCATGTTTTAGATGAGTAAACTGAGGCTCCGAGAGGTGCAGAACTCTGCCAAGGCCGCACACAGCTAGGCAAGTGGCAAAGCCAAATCAAACTCCGGCAAGTCCACTCCAGAGCCTGCTGCCCCAACCACTCACCTAAGGCACTCCTGAACGCCAGCCCAGTAATCAGAGCTCTGCCTTGAAATAAATATCTGAGTGATTTCTTGGAAGATTCTGGTTATCCTTAATTTTTTTTTTAACATTGATTTATTATTGAGAGATAGAGACAGAGCATGAGCATGGGAGGGGCAGAGAGAGGGGGAGACATAGAATCTGAAGCAGGCTCCAGGCTCTGAGCTGTCAGCACAAAGCCTGATGTGGGGCTCAAACTCACAAACCGCGAAATCATGACCTGAGCCAAAGTCAGATGCTTAACGGACTCAGCCCCCCAGGCGCCCCTGGTTATCCTTTAAAGGATAAGGTTAGAGGTTATCCTTTAAAGTGGCTACTTTGGGCCAGAATACCCCCTCTGTTTTTCTAAACATAGTGGGAAAATCTGCTTGGTTCATAGTAGGTGCTCAGTAAATATTTGCTGAATGACTGAATAAATTAATAGGAAGCACTTGTTCTTCGGACACTGACCTGTGCTTCCCAACCTTATACAAGTTTGATTCACAAACCTGATGATGGTGACATAAAGGGGGATAAACATGACCTACATCCCAGAGGAAACTTGCTAGGATTAAATGAGCTAGTACATTAAAATACTTCACACTAGGGTGAAACAAAGAAGCAGTCAGTAAGCATTAGTGTTGTCACTGTTTTCACTAACAGAAAGGATGAGAGACAAGCTGTGAATGCTGGGAACCCTCTCCTTGGAGTCTGGCTGTGTTTTGGTTCCATTATTAAATTTGAGACAGACGAGGACACATCAGTTAACAGGAGGCAGGAGACAGCCATTGTTTATACCCTGAATCACCCAGCATTTGAAACTTTATCTTCTTTTTTTTTTTTAATGTTTATTTTTGAGAGAGAGAGAGACAGTGTATGAGTGGGGGAGGGGCAGAGAGAGAGGGAGACACAGAATCTGAAGCAGGCTCCAGGCTCTGAGCTGTCAGCACAGAGCCCGACACAGGGCTCGAACCCACAGACCACGAGATCATGACCTGAGCCGAAGTCAGACGCTCAACCGACTGAGCCACCCAGGCACCCCTGAAACTTTATCTTCTTGTCCCTACAGACAGCAGGCCAAATAAGAACCAGACAAGTAAGAACAGCCTTGCAAAGCATGACTATTCCTCCGAGAGAGCTGCTCCAGAATAAAGGAGAAAGGCTGGAGTGTGGAGGAAGGGGGATTCAAGGACCACCAGGCATACTTGGAAATCCTTACTCCTAGGGATGACATCTGCTAGACTCTCCTGTGTGTGGTCAGCTCACGCATCACTCAGAATGGGGTGAAGATTCCACACGCTCCTTTTGGGAAACACAGTGTCTTCGTCTGCTCAGGCTGCCATAACAACATACCACAGACTTTTATGTCTTACAGTTCTGAAGGCTGGAATCCAAGATTAAGGTGTCAGTGGATTTAGTTCCTGAAGGGAGCTCTCTTCTGGCTTGCAGACTGCTACCTTGTCATTGTGCCCTCACATGGCAGAGACAGTGATCTCCCTCTCTCTCTCTTTTAATGTTTACTTATTTTGAGAGCAAGAGAGAGGGATGGGGAGGGGCAGAGAGAGGGAGAGAGAATCCCAAGCAGGTTCTGTGCTGTTAAGTGCAGAGCCCGATGTGGGGCTCGAACCTACAAACTGTGAGATCGTGACTGGAGCCGAAATTAAGAGTCGGATGCTTAACTAAGCCACTCAGGCGCGTTTCTCCCATTTTTCTTAAGACACATGTCCATCTTGGTCTTCTGTGTATACCATGTGGGACAGTGACATGGGCATGGAGAACTTCTCCCTACCGCAAGAAACAGAGCAGCTCTGGCACAGACAGCTGCTGATGCAAGGCAGTGTCAGGGACATGGGAAGTAGTGGGGGGCGCAGGCCCCATGCTGCCAGCCAGTCTGACTGTTCCTTAGAAGTCTGACATATGGACGTTTAGGTAGAAACTCCTAATTTTGAATATAGCCTCAAAACCGGCTTTAAGTCCTGTGTGGGGGTCTCCTGGGTGGCTCAGCTGGTTAAACGTCCGATTCTTGACATTGACTGAGGTCATGATCTCACAGTTCATGGATTCAAGCCCTAAGATGGGCTCTGCGCTGACAGTGTGGATCCTGCTTGGTTTTCTCTCCCTCTCTGCCTCTCCCCTGCTTACCCTCTCTCTCTCTCTCAAAATAAATGAACGTTAAAAGAATAAATCCTGTGTGAGATAAATAAAACCCACCAACATGCTTCCAGGTCGAGTCTGGCGCACACATAGACGTACATACATAGTCGTATAAAATGATGCAGGTGCTGATAGTGGAGGAGAGAGAGTGATGCAGTTGTTCCTTTAGGTGGAGAATATTTACACAAAAAGACCCTCCGTTCACCTGGGCTCCACCAGCATCTCCTTAGCTTCAATATTTTCTTCAACAGCTTTCTCCAAAAGGGCATGAGGCCAAAGCTAAAGGTAGAGAAACAAAGGTAAAATATCTGTCTCCCCTCAAAAATCCATTCAGCCCTACTGAGGGCTGAAGCCAGCCATGCAGAGGAGAGCCAGCCTGTGCGAGAAACAGAGACAGAGGCAGACACAAAGAGGGAGAAAGGCACAGATGAGGAGTGCACTTTCTCAATCACTGTTTAGGAAAAAGTGACTCATGTGTTACACAATGGTATGTAAAGCTTTATCCAGACCAGAGGTAGGTGCAGGGACCCCTGCAAGGGGGTGCGCAGTAAGGAAGAGATACTGAGTTCAACTCCAAGTACAACAAGGAAAAGTGGGGCTTTATAGCCAAGGTGGAGGAGGATGGAAAATTAGTAAGAGGAAACATCGAGGGATTGTGACAAAATCAACCTAGTAGGATTCTTCCTGAAGGCAAGCTGGGGTGATCAGACATCACCTGAGGGATGCTGGGGCGTGAAGAACCCAATCAGGTATCAAGGGTTGGGGTATTGGCTAAAGTGACCCTGCCGGATTCTTGCTAAAACTGGGCGATGCATAAATGAATACAGAAGTCCAAAAGCCAAGGCCTTGTTGAGAGTTCAGAGTAACCTAAGTAGAGTTTGGTCGAGGAACCTTTGCCACCACCGCCAGAGTAAACGGATTATCTCTGTCTCTCTCTCTCTCTGTCTCTCTCTCTCAGACAGGAAGGCTGATCTCCAGAAATAGGAAGTGCCCTTTAGGTTTCTAAAGGCACAAGTTGTTCAAGAAAAGACTTCAAAAGATGCCAAGGGCCCCCGCCCACCGTCTACCTAAGAGATAGAGACCTTCCAGGTCAATGCACAGCCCCAACCCAACATCCAACCCCAAATATTCCTTGTCTTGTCTGCTTGCTTTTGAAATAATATCAGCCACCAATCTCTGAGCACCTGGAAATACACATTTCTCCGTCTATTCTTAATCTAGTAATAATAGGGGTAGTGTGATCTCTACAGGTAAAACCCCCTGAAGCTCCGAGTTTTAAGTACTGAAACCAAGGAGGGTCACAGTCAGGAAGTGACAGAAATGAGCCTGAAACCCACGTCTTTGATTCCAGAACCCCAGCCCCGAAGCACCAGGTTTGAGCACTCAGCCCGTAATAATAACCCAGGCTTCCTAAGGTCTGACTCGGGTGCTACGCTGGACTCTCTCTCCCCGTCCTCTTCGGCTGAACACGCTCTGCCGCGTTTGCCTGTCTGGGGAGCGCCCGGACCCCTCCGCCCAGAGAGACCGGGAAACACCGTCCGCTCAGGTTCGAATCCCGCCTTTGCACTAGTGGGTGCAAAAGCGCTGAGCGCACCGCCCGCGCGCAAATAAACGTTGGCGCCGCTGCCAACCGCATTCGCCGTCTCGCGAGTCTTTCGCCAAGGATCGCGCGAGGTCTGTGATTGCCGGAGGCGGAAGTCGCTGACGCCGGAGCCGAAGGGAGGATGAGACTACACGTCCCAGAGTGCCCAGCGCCGCGCTGGAAAGGCAGACGCCTGGGCCCACCCGGCTTACAGTGGGGTGCAGCGCGTCTTTGGGGGTCTCCACAGGAGGCGGCTCGGCCAGGGCCTCAGAGGGTGGGGCTTCGTCTTCAGGGCGGCCGCGTCTTGGTTGCTGAGGCCGTGCCAGGTCTTGGGGGGTTCTGAGCCTCAGTTAACACATCTGTGAATGGGGACGTTAGCCCTTCAAGGTTGTAACAAGTTCAAAACCATTCAACACGTTTTTCAGAGCATGCTGAGTCCTCCCCTGTGCTAGGCGCAGGGGTTACCAGAGTGGTTAGCAGGCGCTTATTTTCTTGAAATTCAAATTCTACCAAGAGAAGCCGCTTTGATCTTCATTAGCATGGTGCTCTTTAAGAGGTGTTTGGTTTTTTTTAAAATGATTATTCATTTTTGAGAGAGAGCGTGCGCGCGCGAACGGGGGAGGGGCAGAGAGAGCGGGAGACACAGAATCCCCAAACAGGCTCCAGGCTCTGAGCTGTCACCTCAAACCCACCCACTGTGAGATCATGACCTGAGTCGAAGTCAGATGCTCAACCGACAGAGCCACCAAGGCACCCCTAAGAGGTGTTCTTAAGTTCATATGATTGACTTACTAATCCTCCTTGGGTATCTAGAAATCTTACATTCCTTTCTAGAAGGAGAAAAGAAAAGCCCTCGCAGGTCACAGAATGGGAGTTAGACCTCTTGCCCAACTCTCAAGCACCGAAGGCTGTAAATAGACACTGCTAAATCTGCACAGAAGCAGGAAATGTTACAGACCACTGCAGCCCCTCAGTGATGAACAGCCCCCGGTCCCTTTAAAACCCTCTTGGCTAGGCAGAAACCAGGGAACTGGCTTTTGGACAAGAGCCACCTTCTCCCCCAGATGGCTGGCCTCCTGAATAAAGCTCATATTCCTTTCCAGTCAATACTCCTCTCTTGAGTGTTGGCCTTTGGAGGGACTGGCAGCTGAAGTTGGGATCTGGTAACAAGAGGCAAACAGTGATGAAATCACTGCACAAGTAAGTTAGTTATATCTTTGGTACATCCTGCCATAGGGTATACAAGTGTACAAGCATACAAGGGTATACATCCTGCCTTTGGGTTCAAGTGATAGTTGAGCAGAGGTGTTAAAGCAGGATGGAGTTAAACTAGGGAGTTGGGGGGGGGGAGCTCTACACAGAAGGAACCTCAAGTGTGAAGATCGCTAGGCCTGAGAGATTGGGGTGAATTTAAAGGACAGAAAGGGGGGCGCCTGGGTGGCTCAGTCGGTTAAGCGTCTGACTTCAGCTCAGGTCATGATCTTGCGGATCATGAGTTTGAGCCCCACGTTGGGCTCTGTGCTCACAGCTCAGAGCTTGGAACCTGCGTCAGATTCTCTGTCTCCCTCTCTCTCTGCCCCTTGTCTGCTTGTGCTCTATCTCTGTCTCTCAAAAATAAACAAAAATTTAAAAAAATAAATAAAGGACAGAAAAGATGGGGCGCCTGGGTGGCTCAGTTGGTTAAGCGTCCAACTTCAGCTCAGGTCACGATCTTGCAGTTCACCAGTTGGAGCCCCACGATGGGCTCTGTGCTGACAGCTGGGAACCTGGAGCCTGCTTCAGATTCAGAGATTCCCTCTCTCTCTGCCCCTCCCCCATTCACACTGTGTTTCTCTCTCAAAAATAAACACTGGAAAAAAAAAAAAAAAGGACAGAAAGGAGGGACCCCTGGGTGGCTCAGTCAGTTAAATGACTGACCCTTGATTTCGGCTCAGGTCATGATCTCATGGTTTGTGAGTTTGAGCCCCACTTTGGGCTCTACAGTGACAGTGTGGAGCCTACTTGGGCTTTTCTCTCCCTCTCTCTCTCAAAATAAATAAATAAACTTAAAAAAAAAAAAAAAAAAGGACAGAAAGGAGACAAGTATGGATGGCCCAGGATCAGGAGATGAAGCTTGGAAGAGAGGCTGGAGAGGTGAGATCATGCAGGAGGGCCTTGGAAATTCTGGTGAGGATTGAGGCTTTTATCCTAAAAGCAATGCGAAATCAGTAGAGTTTGGGGTTTTAAGTAGGATAGTGTTGCAATACGGTAGGAAGCTTTGTGGAGTAGAGATCTCGGAGAGAACAGAAGGAGCAATGAGACCAGCTGGAAGCTCCTGGAATGTTTCAGAGATGACGTAATACTAGCGAAGGTAGTAGTCACAAGGTGTGGAGCTAACTGAGATTCCTGAAGCAGAAACAGCAGTTAATTGGGCTGGGCTGAAGGAAAGAGAGGGCAAGAAAAACTGATCAGTAAAACAGGGACCATAACATCTACCACTATAGGTACCATTTTGATTAAAAGAGGCAAAACGGGTGCCTGGGTGGCTCAGTCAGTTAAGCATCCAATTCTTGATTTCAATTCGATTATGATCTCAGGGTTCATGGGATTGAGTCCTGCGTCAGGTTCCATGCTAATAGCGCGGACCCTGCTTGGGATTCTCTCCTCACTCTCTGCCCCTCCCCCTGCTTGCGTGCGCATGCTCTCTCTCAAATAAATACATTTTAAAAAGTTCTTAATGTTTATTCATTTATGTAGAGAGAGAGAGAGAACAGTAATACAACATTTCCATAAATTGTGAAAACATGCAGAACATACTACATGCAACTTAGGGATATATGCCTATGTAGCAAAAGTGTGAAGAAATGCTTAGAAATTGGATAAACACCAAATTCAGCCTGTTGATTGCTCATGGCAGTGGGGGCAGGAGTTGGAGAGAGATGTGATGGATAAGGCTTGCAGCAGGCAATAAACTGCAAATTTTAATGTTTTTTAAAATTTTTTATTAAAAAAATTTTTTTTGAGAGAGAGAGAGCACACAAACAGGGGAGAGGGGCAGAGACAGAAAGAGAGAGAGAGAGAGAGAGAGAGAATCTTAAGCAAGCTCTGCACTGAGTGTGGAGGCTCATTTCCACAATCCTGGGATCACAACCCGAGCTGAAATCAAGAGTTGGATGCTCAACCAACTGAGCCACGCAGGCGCCCCTAATGTTTTTTTCCCCCTTAATATGCTTTTTTAAACAGCATCAAAATAGTTATTATTGGGAATTTGCATTCTTGAAATATTGAAACCCAGCAAAAGTTTTCATAAATAATTTTAAATAAATGCAGTGCTAACTTTTAAGCAGGCATTTTTGGTCGTACGCTGTTTCTTTTCTTTTCTTTTTTTTAAATTTTTTTAATGTTTATTCATCCTTGAGACAGAGACAGAGCATGAACGGGGGAGGGTCAGAGAGAGGGAGACACAGAATCCGAAACAGGCTCCAGGCTCTGAGCTGTCAGCACAGAGCCCGACGCGGGGATGGAACTCACGGACCGTGAGATCATGACCTGAGCCGAAGTTGGACGCTTAACCGACTGAGCCACCCAGGCACCCCGGTCGTACGCTGTTTCTATTTTAATTGTTTTACATTTCTTCTTACCTTCCAAGATTTTTACTTGAGGCATGACATATACCAAGTAGGGTGCACAAATATCTCACGGTAAAGTGCACATATCTTAAGTGCATGACTCAAAGAATTTTACAATCTATGTATTTGTGTAACTTCCACCCAGATCAAGGTATAGGTCATTTTCAATACCCTAGAAGTTTCCCTCATGCCCCTCCCCAGTCAATACTCCCAACCCCGACCACAAATCTGATTTCTATCACCTTAGGTTGATTTTTTTCCCCTGTTCTTAAACTCCATAAAGGGCATCCACATAGTACTTTCTATTTGCTGTCTGGCTTCTTTCACGCATCATTATGTCTGTGAGATTTCTCCACGCTGTTGCCTGCACAAGTAATTGTCTCATTTTTATTGCCAAGGAGCATTTCATTGTATGACTATCCCATAGTTTATCCACTGTCCTGTCACTGAACATTTACAGTTTCCAATTTGGGGCTACTGTGAATACATTCTTCAATAAATATGAATAAGTTTCATGTAATCTGGTAGATGTTTTATTGAACCAGGTACCGTGTCACTGATTTTGTGATTCCCCTTGTAAAAAATGATCCCTACTGGGCGCCTGCGTGGCTCAGTTGGTTAAGCGGCCAACCTCAGCTCAGGTCATGATCTCACAATTCATGAGTTCGAGCCCCACCCACACCGTGCTCACTGCTCTCAGCACAGGGCCCACCTCAGATCCTCTGTCCCCTCCTTTCTCTGCCCCTGCCCCACTTGTGCGCTCTGTCTCTCTGTCAAAAGTGAACATTAAAAAAATGCTCACTATTGTTATTTAATATTGTGACTGTATCATTATGACATGAACCTGCTTGGTGTACTGCACAATGCAAACCCCCTCTCCCCGTGCCCCCAGACACCTACAAAACAAAGCAATTTATCCCCACACAACCCTGGGGTAGGAGGTTGGTGTTGCTATTACCATTTCTCACAGGAGGAAATTTATTCCTGGATGTCAGGTGACTTGTCCTAGGTCCTGCAGTTGAAAAGAGCCAAAGCTTGGGGCGCCTGGGTGGCTCAGTCAGTTAAGTGGCTGACTTCAGCTCAGGTCATGATCTTGCACTCTGTGAGTTCAAGCCCCACGTCAGGCTCTGTGCTGACAGCTCGGAGCCTGGAGCCTCATTCGAATTCTGTGTCTCCCTCTCTCTCTGCCCCTCCCCTGCTTGCTCTCTGTCTCTTTCTCTCAAAAATAATAAACATTAAAAAGGTTTAAAAAATAATTAAAAAAAAATTAAAGGGCCAGAGCATGGCGAAGGCTTCCACAAGTGGAGATAAAGTCATCCACCGGGAGCAGGAACCAACACTCTGCAAAATATCAACACTGGAACACCCCTCCCCGGCCAAAGAAGAAGATTGCCCCAGTGAACACGCAAGGACAGGATGCGTGACAATGCGTGAGAGCAGGTGGTTGGAGCCTGAGGGACCCTGCAGGAGAGCCTCCGGGTGGGGGTCGGCAGAGCCAGGCTAATAGCGTTCCACCAGCGCCCGCCCACTGGTGACCCTGGTTGCAGTAGATCCTAACTTTCAGGGAAGGGACAAGAGCTAATATTATAAATGTATTGATGTTTTCCGAGTAGGTGATATACGCCCCTGTTAACAAGCCAGTACAAAAGGACACAGAGTAAAAATTAAATCTCCTTCCCATTCTTTTTTTTTTTTTTTTTTTAATTTTTTTTTCAACGTTTTTTTTTTTAATTTATTTTTGGGACAGAGAGAGACAGAGCATGAATGGGGGAGGGTCAGAGAGAGAGGGAGACACAGAATCGGAAACAGGCTCCAGGCTCCTAGCCATCAGCCTGACGCGGGGCTCGAACTCACGGACCGCGAGATCGTGACCTGGCTGAAGTCGGACGCTTAACCGACTGCACCACCCAGGCGCCCCTCTCCTTCCCATTCTTGACCTCTAGGGCAAGTGACCTCCCCAGAAGCAACCATCTGTTCCAGTCTTCAGTACTTTATGGAGATACTCATGCCCCATGAGCTGCCTTCCGCTATACCCTCTATTGCTCCTTGTTTTCCTCTCATCAGCATCCGTAGGCAATCAGTCTGTATCCGTACAGAGTCATGATGGGCAGCTCAAATTCGACAGACTGTGGGTCCGCCCTTCGCCACTTCTCTGTCCTCACTTCCCCCCAGATAGCACATCTGTCCCTCCCATAGTTATCTTTTTTTGAATGTGGTTAGAACATTTAAGATCTGTTCTTTTAGGGGCGCCTGGGTGGCTCAGCCGGTTAGGCATCCAACTCTTGATTTCGGCTCAGGTCACGGTTCTTGTGATCGAGCCCTGTATCCTGCTGTGCGCTGACAGCGTGGAGTCTGCTTGGGAATCTCTCTCTCTGCCTCTCTCCCACTCTCTCTCTCAAAATAAATAAACTTAAAAAAAAAAAAATCTGCTCTCTTAGTGACTTTCAAGTATAAGATACAGTGTTGTTAACTATAATCACCAAGCTGTGTGTTAGGTCTTCTGGAGCTATTCATCAAATAACTGAAACTTTGTAGCCTTTGACTTGCATCTCATTTCCCCCACACCCCAGCCCTGGGCATCCACCATTCTACCGCGTTTCTATGAATCCAGCTCTCTTAGGTTCCCCGTATAAGTGAGACCATACAGTGTTTGTCTTACTCCATTCTCTTCAAGGACCATATTATATTCTATGCTGTGATGGCTGAAGAATACCCGCCCCCCCCATCCCCCAAAATATCCAGTCCCTCCTCCAGAATTTATAAATATGTTAAGTATGTTACCTTCTATGACAAAAAGGACTTTGCATATATGATTAAATTAAGAATGTTGACCGGTATTCGGCCTGGCCTGGGTGGCTCAGTCAGTTGGGTGCCTGACTCTTGATTTCGGTTTAGGTGTTCAGGTCATAATGTCAGGGTTCATGGGGTTGAGCCCTGTGCTGGGCTCTGAGCTGATGGTGCAGAGCCTGCTTGGGATTCTTCCTCTCTCTGCCTCTCTCTGCCCCTCTCCCACTCACACGCACGCTCTTTCTCAAAATACTTACAAGTTAACAACAACAACAAAAAAGAATGCTGGGACACCTGGGTGGCTCAGTCAGTTGAGCGTCCGACTTCTGCTCAGGTCACGATCTCACTGTTCGTGAGTTCCAGCTCCACGTCAGGCTCTGTGCTGACAGCTCAGAGCCTGAAACCTGGTTCAGATTCTGTGTCTCCCTCTCTCTCTCTGCCCCTCCCATGCTTGCACTCTCTGTCTCTCAAAAACAAAGCAAAACAAATATTAAAAAAAAAAAAAAAAGAATGTTGAGGAGGGGAGATTATCCCAGATTATCCCAGCAGGCCCACTGTAGTTCCAGGTGTCTTCACAAGACACCTGTAGAGGGAAATTTGACTCCAGAAGGCACATGGCACCTGCATCAAGAAAGGGGAGGGGCCGTAAGCCCAGGAATGCAGTCTCTAGAAGCTGGGGAAAGGCAGGGAAATGGATTTCCCCCCAGCACCACCCTGCTGCCACCTCCGTATTGATTTCAGACTTCTGTCCTCCTGAACCGGGAGAAAGTAAACGTGTGTTGCTTAAGCCTTCCAGGGGCGCCTGAGGGGCTCAGTCAGTTGAGCATCCGACTTCGGCTCACGTCACGATCTCATGGTTCGTGGGTTCGAGCCCCGTGTGCGACTCTGTGCTGACAGCTTGGAGCCTGGAGCCTGCTTCGGATTCTCTGTCTCCTTCTCTCTCTGCCCATCCCCAGTTCATACTCTGTCTCTCTCTCTCTCTCAAAAATAAACACTGAGGGGCGCCTGGGTGGCTCAGTCGGTTAAGCTAAGTCGCACCGACTTCAGCTCGGGTCATGATCTCGCGGTCGGTGAGTTCAAGCCCCGCGTCGGGCACTGTGCTGACAGCTCAGAGCCTGGAGCCTGTTTCAGATTCTGTGTCTCCCTCTCTCTGGCCCTCCCCCGTTCATGCTCTGTCTCTCTCTGTCTCAAAAATAAATAAACGTTAAAAAAAAAATTAAAAAAAAACACTGAAAAAAATTAAGCCTTTCCAGTTGGTGGTAATTTGTTACAGCAGCCATAACAAACGAGTGCATGTGGTGTGAATGCCCCATGATTTACTTCCTGGCCCACTCCTGGCAGACGGGTAGGCTGCTTTCTGTCTTTACTATACTGGGTGCCAGGAGCCGTGGTTCTCAAAAGGGAAGACTGTGTCTCCGGGGGGTCAGTGAATAATGTTTAGAGACATTATCATTATTATCATTATTATTATTATTATTATTTAAGAGAGAGAGAGTGAGCAAGCATGAGCAGGGATGAGGGGCAGAGGGAGAGAGAGAATCTTAAGCAGGCTCTAAGTTCAGCACAGAGCCTGATGCAGGACTTGATCTCATGACCCTGGGATCATGATCTGAGCCAAAATCAACAGCCAGACACTCCACTCCACTGAATGAGCCACCCAGGTGCCCCAGGAGACATTTTCGATGTCACGGCAGGAGGGACAGTGCTACTGGCATCCAGTGGTGGAGGCCCAGGGCTAAACATCCTATATTGCATGGGACAGCCCCACAACAAAGAATGACCCAGCCTCAAACGTCCGCAGTGCTAAGGTTGAGAAACTCTGGTCTATCCCTAAGATCTGTTCCTAGAGATAGAATTTCTAATTACAATGTCTAAATACAACTGCTGAGCCAAAGGGTGTGTGCTGTAGACATTGCCCTATTGCCCAGGGCTAATATTAACCCTAGGAATGTGCTCGGCCCCTATGTAGCAGCACACTGCCTCTGAGATGTTGGCGTGCTAGGTGTGGGTCCCCACAGGCCCTGGGAGATCGTCAAGCCTGGTAGGTAGGTTTGTGAATTTGAGGGGTTAATAGCTGAGGCAGGGGCTCCAAGGGTCATTCATTTAACAGCTGGGTCCTGAGCACTTGTCTGATAGATCTCCATCCTCATGGAGGTCCCAGCCCGATAGGGACACTGAGCTGAAAAGAAACCATGAGATACATACAGAGTACGTCGGACAGTGAATACGTCAGACTTGGGAAGTCAAGGAGGGCATCATGCAGGAGGCAACTTTTAGCTCATGTGATGGTTAAAGTGTCAACTTGACTGAGGGGCGCCTGGGTGGCTCAGTCGGTCAAGCGTCCAGGTTCGGCTCAGGTCATGATCTCACAGTTGGTGAGTTGGAGCCCCACGTTGGGCTCTGTGCCGACAGCTCAGACCCTGGGGCCTGCTTCAGATTCTGTGTCTCCCTCTCTCTCTGGCCCTCCCCTGCTCATGTTCTGTCTCTCTCAAAAATGAAAACAAACATTAAAAAAATGTTTTTAAGTGTCGACCTGACTGGGCCGAGGGATGGCCAGATTGCTGGCAAAACATGATTTCTGGGTGCATGTGAGAATGTCTCCGGAAGAGATTAGCATTGATTCCGTAGACTGAGTAAAGAGGATCTCCCTCCCCAGTACTGGGTGGGCATCACCCAATCTGCTGAGGACTCTAAAAGAGCTAAAGGGCAGAGGAAGAATGGATTTCCTCTCCCTGCGTGAGCTGAGAGGACAATCTTCTCCCCGCCGCTGGTTGGCCAGGGCGGGGCGGAGAGGCAGACAGGAGCGGGGAGCACAGAGCTTGGGGACGAGAGCTGAAGACGGGGAATTGGTAAGTGTTTACGACACAGGGCCTGACCCTGTGCCAGGAAGGAGGGTCGGCAGTGACAGCAGAGCCTCATTTGGAATGGGGCAGGAGGGGCCGGTTGTCCAAGGCACGAGCTCCCGGGTCCTCAGGATCCCCGAGGGCCTTGGGTCTCACATGGTTATTTTATTTTATTTTTTATTTTTTTTTAACGTTTTGTTTATTTTTGAGACAGGGAGAGACAGAGCATGAGCAGGTGAGGGGCAGAGAGAGGGAGACAGAATCCGAAACAGGCTTCAGGCTCCGAGCTGTCAGCACAGAGCCTGACGCGGGACTCAAACTCACAGACCGCGAGATCATGACCCCGGCCGAAGTCGGCCACTTAACCGACTGAGTCACCCAGGCGCCCCTCACACGGTTATTTTTAAAAGAACCGTGCTTTTATTTTGAGGATAGCTCAAAGAACTCATTTACAAAACGCCTTTTGTTTTCAAAGCACAGCTTTTCATTAAAAGCAACGTCTGCCTTTAATACACCCTCTCGTACACAGTCCCGAGTTGGGGGCTGCCGGGTGCCCCGCCCCCGCCCCCGCCCCGTGCTCAGTAGTCATCTTCGTCGTCGTCAGAGTCCTCCCGTGCCTGCCTGCACACCTTGGAGGGCCCGGGGGCGACAGGGGGCCCTGGTGGGGTCGGGGCCAGGTTCACCCAGCAGGGCCCACGAGGCAGCACGTGGCTCTCGTTGAGTCTGCAAACTCGATAGTTCTCGTAGTGGACGTTGTGGGTGATGTCCTTCAGGTCTTGGAGGTGGGAGCTGGGAGATGGGAGGCAGTTGAGCCCAGGCTGGCCACAGCGTCCCCCGCCCCCCCGGGGTCCCTGCACCCTCACCGGATGAGCAGGTCTCTCAGCAGAAGAAACTCACAGTGCGCCATGTTCTCCACTGCAAGACACGACACGGACCGCTGGCCCTGTCCCCCTGCCTTGCCCTCGATGAGCACCGAGTAAGCACCCACTGTATGCTGTGTACCCCTGATATCCACCGCAATCTTTCCGCCCACATTTCTCACTGTCTTTTCTCACGTCCCATTTATTCATTGCTGTGCCCCCCGCACCTGGTACAGAAGGCTGCTACCAATACTTGAGCCAATGAATCCACTAATCAATTATTGTCCACTTAATAATTACTACAGTACATTATGTGTATGATACCATATATATTATATTTTAGTGATTATGTTGATAAATGGGGGGCGCAGGCCCTGGTTGTTCCTCCTTCACTTCCCATCCCCCACCACCACCAGCCCCCCTCAGCGAGAGGCCTCCCTCCACCCCCTCAGGTAGCCTCTCCTCCTGCCCTGCCTTCTCCCACCTGTCATTGTCTCATCAGCTCTCTGGGGACAGGAGCCTTGTCTGTCCTGCTTTCAGTGTATCCCCTGAGGAAGCGCATAGAGTATGCCTGGCACATAGAAGGCCCACAACAAATTCTGGCAAATGCATAAGGTGTCTTCTGGGTGGTGGGCATCATGCAAAGCAGTGGCCTGCCCTGTCCAACCACCTTCCATGTACAGATGCGCAGTTTGTTGGTTGCACAGACGCAAATGGCCATGCATGAGGTTGATGCCCATTGTACTGTGAGGAAACTGAGGCCCAGAGAGTCAGGTAACTTGCCTGAGTCCTCCCCGCTGCAAGGAGGGACTTGATTTCCAGGTCTGTCTGCTTCCTGGTTGTGGGCTTGCCCACTCTGGGCCCTGTGATGAGTGTTGAGGGTGCCGGAGGCAGCAGGATGCGCCTGGATTTTCAGCCCACCCTCACCTGCGCTCTCTGCAGAGTCCCTGCACTGACCTTCAATGATGCCCCACTTGGTCTTCCGGCCCAGGACACACCTCCCGTTCACCAGGTACTCTTGGTCGGACCCGACCACAGCAAAGGGGATCCGGTCCTGCGGGAGGAGAGGAGACAAAGGGTTGGCCCTGCCTAGGAGATGGGTAGAGAAATCACGGAGGTGGGGTGGGGGAGGCACAATGTCCTTTGTGGGAGACAGTGGTAGAAGGAGCACAGAGATCTGAAGTCAAAAGACACAGGGCACCTGGCCAGCTCAGTTGCTGGAGCCTGCGTCTCTTGATCTCAGGGTTGTGGGTTCGAGCCCCACGTTGGGTGTAGAGATTACTTAAAAATAAAATCTTTCAAAAAAAAAGTCTGATCAATGCCTCAGTGTTCTCATCTGTAAAATGGGAGTCAGTAGAGTACATACACAGGGCTTTGTGAATGTTTGGGAAGGTTACTCAGAGACACATTAATGATATAATCTTGGGGATGTCCCATCTCTTACCTGGGTAAGAGATGACCTGCAATCACCTTCATCGGTTATCAACAGGGTTAAATGACATGACTTTGCAACCCAGGGGTTGGCAACCTATGGTACATGGGCCAAATCAGGCTCCTGCCTGTTTTCCCATATAAAGTCCGTTGGCATACAGCCCCATGCATTCATTTACTCACGTCTAGGTTGCTTTCGTGCTGCAACAGCAGAGTTGAGTAATTGCACTGAGACCAGTTGGCCCACAAGGCCTAACATACTTACCATCATGTGGCCCTTCACTAAAAAGCTTGCTGAGCCCTGCTGAAAATTCTGGTGGTTCACTTGCTCATGGCCGGAAGTGGAGACTCAAATTCCTGAACTCCAAACTGCTATTTAGGGGTTTGCTTTTATTTCTAGGAGTTAATTTGTGATGAGGAATAGTAATTGATGGTGGCAATCATAATTATCTGTTCTGCGCTTATCCTGCACCAGCCTGGAGCAAACCCTCAATAAATGTTAGATGTCTGGACGATTTACTGAGATGTTGAGTCAGTATGTTCAGGTCTGTTTCAGTTGCGGCCACGCTGCTGCCTTCTCAGGCCTCAGGACAGAAAGAAACTGGTCAAGGTCAAGGCTCCTTGAACGTTTCACAGGAGATCCTGTTTATTGTGCCAGTGGGGAGGGGAAAGAGGGAATGGTGGAGACATTGGGTCTGAGATGGGAAACAGGGCCATGTCCGGATGTGGTTTGTTTACTGCACAAAGGGAACTGGCCATGAATCTGTGTGGGGCTGAAATCACATGCGGGCCATGTCTGTGAAGGCAGAGTTGTTTGCTTCTAATCCAGGCAACAGCACCGCTGTGCAGGTTAACACGGTCCCTGAGGGAGTGATTCAAGGCCTGGGGTCAATGCATGATGAATCTCAGCCCTCACCTGAGTCCTTTGCAGGATCCAGACAGACTGACATTGGACAAACCACCAGGACGACAAGGTAGAGGCTTGGAGGTGGAATTCAGTTGATTAGGAGAAAAAGAAGAGGTTAGCTATTTCCCTCTTTCCTTCTCTTTTGAAACAGCTTTACTGAGATGTAATTCACGTACCATAAAATTCACCCTTTGAAAGGTGCAGCTCACAAGACTGTGCAGCCATCACCACAGTCTAACTCCAGGGCATTTTCGCTGCCCCAGAATGACACCCCACACCCATCAGCAGTCACTCTCCACTGCTCCTGACCCCCAGCTCCTGGCAACAACTAATCTACTTTCTGTCTCTATACGATTTACCTATTCCGACGTTTCATATAATGGAATCATGTAATATTTGTCCTCTTGTGTTTGTCTTCTCACTGAGCTTCATGTTTTCTTTTCTTTTGTCTTTTTTTTTGTTTGTTTATTTTTGAGAGAGAGGGAGGGGGAAGGAGAGAGAGAGACAGAGCGTGAGTAGGGAGGAACAGAGACAGGGGAAGACACAGAATTCAGAGCAGGCTCCAGGCTCTGAGCCGTCAGCACAGAGCCCAATGCAGGGCTCGAACTCACAAACTTAAGATCATGACCTGAGCCAAAGTCGGACGCTCAACCGACTGAGCCACCCAGGCGCTTCATGTTTTCAAGGTTCATCCGTGTTGCAGCAGGTGTCAGTGCTACATCCATCCGTTTTTATACCTGGAGGACACTCCATTGTGTAGACAGACCACGTGTATTTATTTACTCATTCATAAGTGAATAGACATTTGGCTTATTTCCACTCCTTGGCTATTACACATATTTCTGCCATGAACATCTGTGTACACGTTTTTATGTGAACATAGGTTTTCATTTCTCTTGGGAGTGGGCTTGCTGCTGGGTACCATGGTAACTCAGCGTTTAACCTTTTGAGGAACTGCTAGACTATTTTCCAAAGTGGGAGCACCGTTTGACATTCCCGTCAGCAGCGTCCGCCTGCACGTTCAACTTCTCCACATCCTCACCAACACTTGGGATTGTCTGTCATTTTGCAAACAGCCACCCTAGTGGGTATGAAGCAGTACCTCGCGGTTTTGCTTTGCGTTTCCCTGATGACTGGTGATGTCGGACCAACATCTTTTCGTGGGCTCATTGGCCTCTTGTCCAAATTCTTTCAGGGAATGTCGTTCAAAACCTTTGCCCATTTCTAAATTTGTAAGCGTTCTTTATTATGTTCAGGATACAAGTCCCATATCAGATAAACCATTTGCAAGCCTTTTTTCCCTCCCATTTCTGTAGGTTGTTGATGTTTGAGTTTACGTATGTATGGAGATTCATACCTGCCAGAAGTATGTGAACTTTCCCCAAGCTGTAGAGGGAGATGAATCTTTAGACAGAAAGAGCAGGTGGAAAGCAAATCGCCCAGCCGTGGTCACACCAGCCTGCCCCCCACCCCCACCCCGTGGCCTCCTACCCGAATCTTGCTGTTGAGGATCCTGTCATTGATATCCTCGTCAAAGCATTTCTGTGGGTACACCTCGATGCAGTGAGTCCTCAGGTTGTGCTGGATCTGGGGACGCAGGTGACCTCATCTCATCCTGTGCACTTGGCCTCCTCCGTGCCCCCACCAGCCCCATCACCCCGGGTGCCCAGATCACCCTGCGCCTGAAGGCCTCTCGCTCCTCAAGGGTCAGGCTGTCGGCCCGGGCAATCACAGGCACCACGTTCACGGTCCGGCACAACCGCTGTAGTAACTCAATGTCCAGAGGCCGCAGGCTGCTCAGGCAGGGCAGCAACAGTGGAGGCAGTGGCAGTGGATGAGTGAGGGGGTGCCGGCCTGCAGCCCAGGCCAGGGACTCCTCCTCCTCCTCTCTGCCCCAGGCCAGGGTCCCTCCCCCAGCTGGCTCAGCCGTTTACCAGTGCCCAGTAGGCGGCACGAAGTACACACAGCAGTGCACCCGCGTGTCGGGGATGTGGCGCTGGCGGGTGATGAGGATCTCCTCCTGCAGGTACCGCTCGTACTGTTCATTGATGTAGCCTAGGATGGGGTCCCAGCTGGGGTGGCAGACGGACCCGACGTCAGAGCCGCCCCTGGGAGCCCCACCCCGTCTCCCCAGGTCCTCTGCGTGGTCTCCCCTTCAGAAGACCAATTGCCCCAGTTGGCCCAGGACACAGGACCTCCGTTCCCGTACGAGCTGAGACCTGTGGTTACCTGATCACCCTCCCCCCGCTCCCCTGAATTATCGGAGAGACCCCTGCCGTTCTCAAGCTGAGGCCTTGGCTTCCTTGTTCATAAAATGGAGAGAATAAGAGCACCAACTTTGCTGGGGTGTGGTCTTAAAAGAGAAGAATCGCCACAGCCAGGTTCCAACCACCATGGGCACTCACCCCATTGCTGCAAGGATCTCCTGAGTCCTCTCCCTGGGTCCCTTCCCCTGCCAGGCTATTGTCAACCAAGCAGCCAAAAGGACTCCTCCACCTTTTTTTTTTTTTTTTTTTTTAAAGATCCTTTTAAAAACAGGAGTCAGAGTACATCCCTTTTCTGCCCAGCCTGCCCACAGTGGCCACAGAAAAGCCTAAGTCCTTACACTGCCCTACCAGGCCCTACAGCATATCACTGTTGCTTCTGCCTGCCCTCCCCTCCTCGTTTCTCCCTACCAGGCACACACCTCCAGCCACACCAGCTTTCCATGAACATACTATTCTGCCCACCGCAGGGCCTTGGCACATGCCACTATCCACTTTGAACACTCTTCCCCTGCATGTCCACAATGTTCATTTTCTTATATCCTGGAAATCCGCCCAAGTGTCACCTTATCCGGGAGGTCTTTCATGATCACTCTGCTTAAAGTTGCAATCCCTCTACAGCTCCCTATGCTTTCCCTTCTCAGAAATGTCCTCCTTGAATGATAGAGTTTAGGCCCACCTTATGCATAACTGATTTGTTGTGTTCATTGCTCAGCCCCCCTTCCCACGACAATGTAAATTTCACGTAGCCAGAGATGTTCATCTGTTTTGTTCATTGCTGTATCCCCATGTCTAGAACAGGGCTGGCACAAAGCAAGTGCTCAGTGAAGCATTGTATGCAGGGCTGGCTTCATACAAGCACAAACAGACCATTTCCACAGAGCTCCGTGCTTTGAAGGGCTTGCAGTTCATTCAATGTCCTGTGGTCAAGGTTTTACAATTCGTAATACTTTTTGAACAATGGGTCCCACATTTTCATGTCACTGGGTCCCACAAATTATGCATCCAGTCCTGATTGTGTGTGCGTGCGCGCGTGTGTGTGTGTGTGTGACCAACTACTGTCGTGGGTTTTGTCACTGAGAGCCTAGAACAACTCTGCAAGGTGGGTGTCATCACCCTCAAGTTACAAAGAAGGAAACTGAGGCTCAGAGAACTTCCATGACCAGTCCCAGGTTACATAACTGGAAAGTGGTCTAACTCTGTGGTCCTGACTCTGTAGTGTGGGCTTCTAACTTCTGCTATATCATAACCTTGACTGAATACCTACTGTGTGCCAGGCAGGAAGCCCTGACCTTTATGTACTTGACTCCCTTCAATCTTGGGAGGGCTGGTTGCATGCACCCATTATACAGATGAATAAACTGAGGCTCCAAGATGCCACAGTCAGGTGTTTCAGGGCTGGGATGTTTCCCAGGGGCTGGAGGGGCAGGGGCAGGGGGGCAACCAGGGTTCGGCCCCCACTGTCAAGGACCCACCATTTGTCATTGTTGATCTGGTCTCCAAAGCCAGGCGTGTCAGTCACTGTCAGCTTGAGCTTCACACCTTTCTCCTCGATGACTGTGCGTGGAGAGTGGAGTAGGGAGAGATTGGCCTGGGTGGGGTGGGGATGGGGTGGGTGGGGTGGGGGTGGGGGACCACTCACCATGGGTCACTGACTTCAGCTGCAGCGTCTGGGGTATGGGCATCCCCAGGCCCGGCAGGGTGCACTTCCACACCTTGGACTTGAAAAGGGTGCTCACCATTGTGGACTTGCCCAGCCCGCTCTGCCCTGGGGGTAACCAGACGACAGCAACAGAGGTGGACATTTTAGGCAGTGCTTCTCAGGCTGTCAAACAGTTTTAGAAAGTGAACTCTTTTCTAAGCACAACATAAATACTGAAAAGCGGGTGCTATCGTCAGTGTCCCCCTCAATCTTTATCCCACCCATTTTTATTGAGGCAAAATTCATACAATAAAAAAATTAACCATTAGCCATTTAAAGTGAACAATTCAGTGGCATTTAGTACATTCACAGTGTTGTGCGCCCACCAATTCTGTGTAGCTCCTATTAGAAAGAAATCCACAGGCCGCAAATGGCGGAACTTAGGCCAAGTCTCCAAATGGGTGCCTAATATCTAACTTAACTGCAGTTCCAAACTCCCCCGGAAACGTAGCCTAAACTGGTCCGTCAGGGATTTTCTGGTCAGCACCAGTGAGTCATGTCACATGGGCCCTCACTGTCCCCCAAAGGAAGATGAAGTCATCCACCTAAGACCCTCTGCCTGTCCTCTAAGGGAAAGCAACCCTGCCTGGAATAATCCTTTCCTTTTGCTAATAACTTCCTTGCTCACATCCTCCTTTCTATCTAGAAACCTTGCATTCTGCACAACTCCTTGGAGCTCACTTCTTACCTGCTGACCAGGTGCTGCCCGATTCATGAATCCTGTCACAATTAGATCTTCAAATGTACTTGGCTGAACGTTGTTTTTTTAACCGTCAAGAAACATGCTCATTGCCCCAAAAGAAACCTCACACTCATTAGCAACCCCTCCCCATTCTCCCTCCATCATCACCTCTGGCAACTGTTAATCCATTTTTTGTGTCTCTGTGGATTTGCCTACTCTGGACATTTCAAAGAAATGGAATCATGCATGGGGCACCTGGGTGGCTCAGTTGGTTAAGTGTCCGACTTTGGTCCAGGTCATGATCTTGCGGTGTGTGAGTTCGAGCCCCTTGTTGGGTTCTGTGCTGACAGCACAGAGCCTGGAGCCTGCTCCAGATTCTGTGTCTCTTTCTCTCTCTGCCCTTCCCCAGCTCATGCTCTCTCTCTCTCTCTCTCCCTCTCAAAAATGAATATGCATTAAAAATTTTTTTTAAGAAATGGAATCACGCAATATTTGTCCTTTCATGTCTGGCTGCTTCCACTAAGCGTAATGTTTTCAAGGTTCATCCAAGTCCTACCAGGTGTCAATACTTCATTCATTTTCATGGCTGAATAATGTGCCATTGCATGGAGAGATCACATTGTGTTTATCCATTCATCCTGATGGGCAGTTCAATGCATCTTACAAATTAAATGGCCCATGTATACAGAACCAGATCCAGAGATGGAGCATATAGTTCCCCACAAGCCCAATAATGCCCATCTCAGTAACTATTAACCCAACACTCCAGGGACAGCCACTCTCCGGGCTTCTATCAGCAGGGAGCAGCTCTGCCCACCCTTGATTTAGGGAAGTACACAGCATGTGGTCTCTCGTGTCTGGCTTCTTTGGCTTGACACTACTTGGTGAGATTGACCCAAACCGTCTGTGGTTGTAGATGGTCCATTTTCCCTGCCGTGGGAGCTTCTCAAACTTGGTGGACCACATCTGCAGAAGGGAACACCTTACATCACAATGCAGGGTGCACACGTATTTTTGTATTTAACAAAAATTGTCCGAAGGGTCGTGCTGTCCAATATGGGAGTCCCACTTGGCTCCTGCATGGTTGATATGGAAAATCTGAATTGAGGTATGCCATCAATGGAAAATACAACCCAGATTTTCCAGACTTGGTGTGTGCCAAAAAGAATGCAAAAGTTCTTTTTTTAAACTTTCAAAAAAAGTTTATTTACCTTGAGAGAGAAAGAGAGCACACACAAGTGGGGGAGGGGCAGAGAGAAGGAGAGACAGAATCCTAAGCAGGCTCTGCGCCCTCAGTGCAGAACCCGATTTGGGACTCGAACTCACAAACTGTAAGACCGTGACCTGAGCCAAGATCAAGAGTCAGACACTTAACCGACTGTGCCACCCAGATGCCCCAGGAATGTAAAAGTTCTCATGGACAATTTTTTTTGGGTGTGGATTACATGTCATTCAAGATAGTATATACTGAGTTAAGTAACATAAATGGTTAAAATTAATTTCTCCAGTTTCTCTTCCCTTTTTTAAAGGTGGCTACTGGGAATTTTTAAAATGACATCATGTGGCTCACATTATACTTCTATTGGACAGCACTGCCTTGGAACAATGCCCTTAATTGGTGTTGCCCACTCTGACATTTTATAGTCTGCTATTATCTAGTTTATTTTGTTAAAGGTGTAGTTTTGACCTACAGAATCAATTTTGCACCCATATAAATGCAATTCCAGAGAACCTCCTGAACGCCAGGACAGTGCTAAACCCAGTGAGGAAACTGAGGCAGAGAGGGGTCAGGGACTGTGCTCAAGGTCACACGTTGGCCGGTGTTAAGGGCCCGGATCAGGATCTGGGTCTGGGTGTTCACCACTTTCTACCATGGCCTCCCCTTTTATTGCTCTCTTTGGGTTTGGCTGGGGCTTCATGGATGATTTTTGTCTTTTAACGCCTCAGTATTTCCAGATTTTAAACTATGACACCTGGTGAGGGACTATTAACAGACCCACTGTTGAGACTGAGGCTCAGAGAGGTGAAGTAATGCGCCCACACCCACAAGTCTGCATCCTTTGGTCTGTCCTCCCGTGAGCCCCTGCCCCTCACTCACCCACCACCATGATGTTGAACTCAAACCCCATCTTCATGGCCTTGATCTTCAGTTGGTCCAGCACGTCCTCAATACCCACATAACCATGCATCTCGCAGGGTGGGGTCTTGGGGCTGGAGGGTCTTGATGAGCAGGGGGAGGGGGACTGCCTCAGCGGGTCCATGGGGTCAAGGGCACAGTAATGTCTGTCATCTGGGTGGGTGGGGAGAAGGGCGTTACTGGGGCTCTGGAGGGGGACCCTCTTGAGTTCTTATTTCTGGACCCTGGCTCCTGAGCTCTGCCACCAGGCACTCCCACACATTATACCCCTTGATCTATCCATCCCCCAAGGCCCCAGGGCCTAAGGGCTTTGGAGAGAAGTACAGGGAGGAGCTGCCTCTCAGAGGAGGCTGAATCCCTTCCCAGAGATACACCAGCCCAGTAATCTGTTCCTCCCCCACCCCAGTTTCCTCCCTACCCCCACCCCTGGCCCAGGCAGTATCCTTGCTCAGACACTCCCCCCAGAAGAATGAGGCCAGACTGGCGAAGCCCAGGGTCTGGACCCATGGCAACAGAGAGAAGCAGCTTTGTGTAGCACCTGATGGCCTTGGGTCTCTGACGGAGCTTCAAGGAGCTTCCCTGTCTTAGCTGGTGTGTGTGGTGAGGGGGGAGGAGACAAGGTGACAGTTAACTGAAGAATCTGAACTCCATCCCCTTCCCCATGACTTCAGGGGGAGGGGCAAGGGGTGGGCCTCCTCTACAGTGGGGAGCTGAGGGAAGGGGCAGGTAAGCTCTTCCAGGGTCCTTTTGGAACACTTACACTAAATCCTTACAATGACCCTGGCCTAGTGCTATAGACAGGAACCCAGGGCCTCTGGGCAGCTCCCCTGCCCAAGGTCTGGGCTAAGTGGGCTTCAATCAGTCCTTCTGACTTCCAAATTCATGACTCTGCTAGCAAAAGCAAACCCATGACCCACAGCCAGAAAGCAGAACGTCCATGTTTTCTTTGCTCTGTCCACCGCTGGGGCCACAGTGTTTTCAATGGCCAGATTGATTTAGGAAATATTTACCCCACACTTAGTCCGTGCATAACATTGTTCTGGGGCTGTAGGATGGCAGCTTGTTTCACAATCAACCCAGTGCTATCAAGCTAGTGCTGTTACTCCCTCCAGGTTACAGAGAGTCTGAACCAGTTGCGCAAAGTCACCTAGTAAGGAAGTGGCGGGTTGGGATCTGCGTCCACGTGCTTACCCTCTAATGCTTTTCTTGTTCACGGGAACATCTAGATTTCCAGTGTGTCTTAGAGATTGTAAGCTCTGGCAATTCTGATGGCTGATGAGCTGCCCTCTTTGGCTGGGCCATGAGTTCTCCAGTGTGCCACAGTCCTCACCCCTCCCCGATGTGTCCCTGACATGACGTTTCTTATACAGATCCATCTCACTCACTACTTTCTCACCTGTTTCCTGGCACATGAGGAGTCCTCTGTCTCATGATGCTGAGCATTTTCTCTGAAAGCCAGATAAAGAGTTATTTTGAGCTTTGTGGGTCATAATATCTCTATTACACCTACTCTTCAGGCCTGCTGTTGTAGTGTGAGAGCAGCCACACACAGGTGAAGGGGGTGGCTGTGTGTAGGTAAAACTCTTTACAAAAGCAGGAAGTGGTTTGCCAACCCTGCTTTGCTTGCTGAAACTCACCAAGTCTGCCCCAGTCCATTCACCTCAACTGTCCTGAGCCCCAACTAGCCTTCTGTCCCTCTCTGCCTGTGCCCTTGTGCTTCCCTACCTTCTACCTATCTCATGACAGAGCTTAAACTTCATCTTTGAGGCTTGAAGCTTTGGGTGGGGCTGGGCAAAGCCTGCCCTGGAACATGGTTCCTTTCCCAATAGAGAAATCTCTCAAGCTACAAGTCCACAGCTCTCAAGGCTGATGGGAGGCTGGCCTCCTCATCAAAGCGAATGGGCATGTTGTACGTGGATGACCAAACAGTACTGGTGGCCTGTGGACTGAACTTGAGCGGGAGATTCTGCTTCCTAGGAAAACCATCCCATGTGAGTGACAGTAGGATTCTGAGCAACTGGGAGAGGAAAAAAAAAAAAAAGAAAAGCAAGCCTCAGTGGGTAGCCACTAGGATCGCAAGCGTCATGACCGTGCTTGCAGAAAGCAGTGGTCACTTGCATGGCTCTCTTGGCTGTGTTGATTGGGAAAAGCCCAGGGTGAAGTGGTCTGAGCAGTGTGAGGACAGCAGATGAGTCCAAATGTATACAAAGAACAGAAGACTGAAGGGAATCACACCCATAAGTTGGGTGAGTAATATATAGCCATTCAGTGCATGTTTCTAGAAGACCTCCTTGCGCTAAGGAAGTGTTTTATGGATCATTCCATTCAATCTAACCCAAGAATAAGGGGAATGATATTTATACATCCATTTTACAGAAGAAGAAACTGAGGCAGAGAAGGTCAAGGATTGTGCCCCAAGGCCACACACGGGTAGGTGTTAAGGGCTGGGAGCAGGATCTGAGTCTGAGGGGGGTCTGACCCACCTGAAATATGCCTTGACATGGCCTCCCCATCACTGCTCTGCTCCCGTCTTAGAACTCTACAGGTGGTTTCTGTCTTTTAGTAACGTGGTAATTTCTCAGATTTTAATAAGTGTTGGATGCTTAACCAACTGAGCCACCCAGGTGCTCTGGGTTTTGTCTTTTAACAAGTTGGAATTTCCCAGATTTTCCCTAATAAAGAGCAACCACCCCCCCATCAGAAAGTCTTACTTTATTATTATTATTATTATTATTATTATTTTAAGTTTACTTATTTATTTAGAGAGCATGAGCAGGAGAGGGGTAGAGACAGAGAGGGAGAGAGACAGAATCTCAAGCAGGCTCTGCACTGTCAGTGCGGAGCCTGATGCAGGGCTCAAACTCATAAACTGTGAGATCATGACCTGAACTGAAACCAAGAGTTGGATGCTTAGCTGATTGAGACACCCAGGCACCCCTAGAAGGTCTTACTTTCATAATGAAAAACAAGTAACAAGGCACCCAGGGGTCTGGACAGGAAGGTTGAGGGTCAGTGGGGAGCAGAGGCGACAGAGGGCCTCTTGCCCACCCAGCCAGGCCAAGTGGTGGGGGGACAGGGGCCACAGTTGTGGACCCCCATCCTCTTTTTTTTTTTTAAATGAGGTAGAAAGGAGCTCCTGGGTGGCTCAGTTAGTTAAGCGTCCAACTCTTGATTTCAGTTCATGTCATGACCTCACAGTTTTGTCAGTTTGAGCCCCATGTTGGGCTCCTTGCTGACTGCAGAGCTTGATTGGGATTGTCTCTCTCTCTCTCTCTGCCCCACCCCTTCTTGCGTTCTGTCTCTCAAAATAAATAAATAAACTTAAAAAAATTCTTAACAAAGTAATAAAATTGCGGTAAAGGGGCACCTGGCTGGCTCAGTCAGTAGAACATGTGACTCTTGGTCTTGGGGTTGTGAGTCAAGCCCCACTTTGGGCATAGAGCCTATTTAAAAAAAAAAAAAAAAATATATATATATGTGTGTGTGTGTGTGTATAGATACATAATTTAGGCAAAATTTGCATACAATTAATTTGCATAAAATTAACCATTATCCACTCTAAAGAGAACAGGTAAGTGGCAGATCACTATTTAGTACACCTACAATGTGGCTAAACACCACCTCATCCTGTTCCAAGACATGTTCATCACCCCAAAGGAAATCCCATCACTACTAAGCAGTCACTCCCCTTCTTCCCCCCTCTCCCAGCCCCTGGCCACCACTAACTACTTCCTGTCTCTATGGATTTGCCTGTTCTGGACATTTCACAGAAACAGACCTACACACCATGTGGTCTTTTGTGTGTGGTCTCCTTCATTGAGCGTCACGTTTTGGAGGTTCATCCGTGTTGTAGCGGGTGTCACTGCTTCCTTTTGTGAGGCTGGATGACATCCCACTGTATGGACAAATTACCTGGTGGTGGTCATCTATTCATCATCGGCTGACAGGCGCTGGGGCGGTTTCCACCTTTTGGCTCTTGTGATCGGTGCTGCTGTGAACACTTGTGTACAAGTCTTTGAGAACTTGTTTTCAATTTTCATGGGTCTATCTATACCTAGGAGCTGAATTGCTAGGCCATATGCAATCACCATGTGTAACTTTTAATTTTTTTATTTTTATTTATTTATTTATTTATTTATTTTTAAATTTTGGGGTGCCTGGGTGGCTCAGTTGGTTGGGTGACCGACTTCAGCTCAGGTCATGATCTCACAGTTCGTGAGTTTGAGCCCCGCGTCCGGCTCTGTGCTGACAGCTCAGAGCCTGGAGCCTGCTTCGGATTCTGTGTCTCACCCTCTCTCTTCCCCTCCCATGCTCATGCTCTGCCTGTCTCTCAATAACAAATAAATGTTTAAAAAAATTAAAAAAAATTTTTTTAATTTTACTTTTTTAACTTACATCCAAGCTAGTTAGCATATAGTGCAATAAAGATTTCGAAAGTAGATTCCTTAATGCCCCTTAACTTTTTTTTTTTTTAGTATTTATTTAGTTTTTAGAGAGACAGAGAGAGAGCAAACTCACAATAGGGGGAGGGGCAGAGAGAGAGGGAGACAGAAAATCCCAAGGAGGCCCCACGCCGTCAGCACAGAGCCTGATGCGGGGCTCGAACTCAAGAACCGTGAGATCGTGACCTGAGCTGAAATCAAGAGTCAGATCCTCAACCGACTGAGCCATCCAGGCACCGCCCCCACCCCCCCCACCATGCGTGAGTGTTTGAGGAACTACCTCAAACTGCACCCTCCTCCTTTCCTTCTGCAGTAACACTCTAGTTGTTTCAAAACTCCCCTGCTCCTGCAACAGCCATCTGAGATCTGGAATAGGACGGAGGGGTGGTAGGGTGGAAGAAGGGGACCCAGGACAGGAGCCCCAGAATGTGGTGGGGAAGGGCTCTGGGGTCTAAATGCCTGGGCCCCAGTTCTGGCTTCTCTGCTCACTGTGGGGATGGCTGACAGAATCATGGCCCCCAGAGATGTTTCCATCCTAATCCCCGGACCCTTGAGAGAGTATGGTAACTTACTCAGCAAAAGGGACTTTGCAGAATGTGACTAAGGATTCAGAGGGTGGGATTATCCTGTGGGCCAATGTAATCACAGGGGTCTTTGTAGCAGAGAGGTCAGGCGGGTCAGGGCCAGAGGATATATGATCATGGAGGCAGAGACTGGCATGACCAGTGGGCGTGGCCACCAGAAAGCCAGAAAAGGCAAGGAACGGACTGTCCCCTCAAGCCTTCAGAAGAAACACAGCCCTGCCGACCTGTTATAGATTCTGATCTCCAGAACCCTACGACAATAAATTTGTATGGTTTGAAGCCATGAAGTGCGTGGTCGTATGTCACAGCAGTGACAGAGAAGGAGCACCTTAGGTGTGCGACTTGAGCTGGTCGCTGAGCTTCTCAAGGCCACACCTTTCATATCTGTGAGTGGAAAGGACAGTGATGCCAGTTGAGGCTTGCCCTGAGGACAAATCAGGAAATGAATGGATGGTGTTAGGTGCGGAGCCTGACATCAGCTGACACGTTCTCCCCTGCTAGACCACAAGCACCACAAGAATTAAGATATTGTGTCCACTTGGTTTACGGCCAACCTCAAGTGCTGAGCAGTGTCTGGCCCTTGGTGGGCCTGGACACGTCTGCACTGAAAGAAGGGAGAGTGAGAGCTGCCTTTCTGGACAGGGTCGGGGCCCCAGGCCCCAAGTTCCAGGGGAAGAGGTCATTTGAGAGAGGATAATCATCTTTTTGTAACGACCACGCTGAGGATTAGAACAGAGGAGACAAGGACCACAAAGACTCCTAGTATGGTGCCAGGCACATGCCATCTGCCCAGTGGAGGGGAAATGGAAACCACTTTTCCCTCCCTGTCCCTCCCTCCTGTCTGTCTCTCTTCACTCAAGTCAAAAGAGGCCCAGGCCATACTGTGTTCCAGGCTGCCTGTCTGGCCTGTTGAGAAAACAGTGAAAAATCCCCGAGTGAAGAGGCTTACAGGCCCGTGGGGACCTTCCTGGGTCCCGCAGCACCTGCTCCTGTTGGGAAGCTGTAAGCACACCTGTTAGGGCACAGGCTCCACCCCCCTGGAGGCTAGCTGCCCCTAGGAAGGGTGGGGCTGGTTGCCAAGGTGCCAAGGCCTCAGGTAGCAGCTATCTTGGGTTGCGGATCCGGAAGCAGGAAGTAGCCTGTGTTCTCAGGACCTGGCAACTGGCTGACTGGGGGAGCCTGGAGGCTGGTAGGAGTCTGGGCGCGGAGTTGCTGGGGGCGCGGGGCGGGGGGTGGTGGGAGGGGACCAGGCAGGGGTTTGGGGGTGTTGGTGTGGGAGGGGGCAGGGGCAGGGGCAGGGGCAGGGCAGGGGCTGGGCTGTGAGAGGTCTGGCTGAGTTCTGAGGCAGCCCCTTGGGGGCTGGTGGTACCCAGAAGGCTGGAGCTGAGATGGCCTTGGCAGAAGACCTGGAGAAGGAGCTGGAGACCACGGCCCAGGAAGTGCTGGGGAAACTGAGGAGCGGTCAGCTGTTCCAGTCCAGGTGGGATACTGCTGCCTTCATCATCTTTCTCATCTTCCTTGGTGAGTGTGGCCTTGGCCTTTGCCCTGCCCTCCCCCCCGCACCTCCTGACCCAGACGTGGCCAGGACCCTCTCTGGACACCTGTCACTGCCCCCCTCCCCCGCCCCCACTCCAGGCACTGTGTTGCTGCTGCTGCTGCTTGTTTGCATCCACTGCTGCTGCTATAGCTGCTGCAGCCGCCGCACCTCCAGATCCCAGAAGGTGAGCCCCGATCAGGTGAGCCCCACTGGCCTCCTGGGCTGGGCAGGTGCGAGGGGCAGCCTGGAAGTGCACTGGGGAGACGAGGGTGCTGGGCCTCCTGTGGACAGGGGGCAGGCAGAGGACACATGAGTGAAGCCCAGCTGATTCCTGTGCCTCTCTTGTAGGAACACCGCAGGGGTGTGGATAACTTGGCCCTGGAACCTTAACACACCGAGCCCCCCAGCCCCTCTGCCCATGTGTCCTGCTGGGCAACAGGAACAATGCCTTGTTTGTCCAGAACCTGAGTCTGGAGTGTGTTCTGAGCCTCCCGTCAAGGGGTGGGCAGTTGGGAACTCACTGCTTTATCCAGATGCCCACCTGCTCCCTCACAGCTTTCAGCCTACACGACGGCCACCAGACCCTGAGTCACCAGCGACTGCCCATGGGAGGGGAAGCTGGGGCCCAACTCAGGGGCCGGGACCCCCAGGCAGAACCCTTGTTCCCATCCCACTCAGCCCCTTGGCAGCCCGGAGGACCCCCTCAAAGGTGGTGTGGGGAGGCCAAGGGCTCAGTCACTGGGTACCCCACTCAGGTCCTGAGTATCAGGGATCCCCAGCCTGGTCCTCACTCAGACAGACAGACGCTCCAGGTAAAGTCGGGTGATCTTTATTTCCTAGAGGCCTTGTCAGGGATGCTGAGCAAACGCATTCTAGGACACCACAGCTCACGGTGGGTGGCTTCTGTCTGCTCTCCTAACTCACAGTTTAGGGTCGCCACCCACTCCTCACCCTCCATGGAGGGGGTGTGCGTGGCTACCCTTCACCATCCAAGGGCAGCTCAGAAAGCAGAAAAAGGAGGCGGAAGGAGAGCCCTGGGGTTGGCCCCACCCAGAGTCCAAAGGTTTCTGCCTGCAGGGAGGGAGGGTTTGGAATGTGGGCCACATCTCTGCTCCGCCTTCCTGACCACCCCCCTCCGCAAAATGAAAAGCAAGCCTTCGTCCCTTCTTTTCAGTGATTCCAGTGTTCATTTCCATCTGTGCAAATATGATGGGCAGGATGGGGTAAAGACGAAAATAAATAGCCCATGCTGCCCGGCTCTGGCCAACACTCCAAGAGGGGATAGATGAGAGGGACAAGGGCCATTTCCCAGGTGGACAGACTCTTGGGGGTTCTGTTCAGAAAGGCCTGTAGCTCCAGTAGCTGGAGAAAACGGAGATCTGGAGAGGGAGAGAGGTGGGGGGACATGGTGAGTGCTGGTGCTAGGGAGCCTCCCTTGCTGTACCCTGTGACCCGGGTGAGATTTCAAGGTCATCCAAGGGCAATTTGTTAGGGAGAGGGTACTGTTGCTCGGCAACGTTGTGGCCCATCTGCTGGGTGTGTGTGGAGGGTACGATGGAGATTTGGGGGTGCTTTGGAGGTATGACCAGAGCCCTTAGGATCCCCCCAAAATGAAAAGGCTTAGCAGCCTGCCACCTGGCTGGCCCAATGTGTCTGAGAGGGAGGCCCACCCCGACCCCACAGTCCCCCGTGGCCCACCTTATCCTTGAGCTGCTGGCAGAGCTGCAGGGAGACCGTGAAGAAGACTAGGGCATCGTTGAGCCACGGGATCACACACTCCACCTTGTGCACATGGCTCACCTCCAGACGCTGGGAGCCCCACTCGCTGTGGGGAGAGGGGAGGGTCTCCCCTGGGCGGGGGGTGCTGACCAGCCTGGCCCCCCAGGCCCCAAGGTGCAAAGGGTTGGGGAGGGCAGGGTGCTCCCCGGCAGCATACTTACAACATGGCCCCAGGGCTGTGGAGCACGGCGCCTCCAGCTGGGCGGAAGTTCTAGGAAAGAAGGGGACCAGACCTGGTCAGGCCCTGGAGGCTGGTCAGGCCCTGGAGGCTGCCAGGCACGTGGGGGCGGGTGGGGTTCCCTCACCTTGGTGGAGTTGGGCTGCAGGGCGTGCAGCTGGTACACGGTGAGGCAGAGCTTGTTGAGGTTGATGTACACATTGACTAGTAGGTCAGAGGGCAGGGCAGGGGCGAACATCCGCTGGGGACGAGCACCGGGCAAGCAGGTCGGACGAGGGTCGCGCAGGCGCTGGCCTCCCAGAACCACCTGGGCAACCCCATTCCCCAACCCAGGCACTGGGGCTTCTAGACTTTTCCGAGGTGTCCTGGGTGGCTTTCTGCACCAGGCTTGAGAAGCACTGATGCAGACTAGGAGCATTTGGGGGACGCAGGGTGGAAGCCAAGGACCTTGTCCCAGAAAACTGCATAGACAGAGGACTCAGACAGCAGTTCGGGGTTTCCAGGGCCCCTTCACACCCGTGTCCCTCCCAGGGGCAAGCTGGGCTCCTCAGTGGGGATTCCCTCTCCTGGAGCAGGGGCTGGACTAAGGCACTGACCGTGAGGCCACTGGCAGCGATCTCAGGCAGAGTAAGGGTAGCCGGGGTGGTGAGCCGGTTGCGGGCTCTGGTCAGCTGCAGCATCACAGCGTCCATCAGCTGTGGGCAGGGGGCTGGTCAGAGCTGCTTCGAGGGCAGCCCCTCCCCTCCCACATCAGAGCGTGACAAAGTCATGGAAGCTCCCAGCTCCTGCCCTGGGTGCTCACGGTCTCAAGGCCTGAACCCCTGCTGTGTGGGGCTTGTTTAAGGTGCAGGTACTGGGGTTCCAGCTGAGGGTGGGGGTAGGACGTCTGCAGTGGTGACCACCTATCCAGCAGGTTCTACTGCATGGGATCTTGGGTGCTGGTTCAGTGGGGAATGGAACATGGGAGATCCTGAGCGTCAGTCTCAGGGGCATGAGGGCTTTGTGGATGGGGGTACAGGCAATGAAGGAGCTTAGAAGAAGGGGCCTGAATCCAGCTTGGGTGCAAGGAGCCAGGGACAGTGATGGCACGGCTAGGTTCAGGTCTTAGCCTGGGGTACCAGCCCCATTTTCACAGTTGAGGAAAGAGAAGGTCCCAAGTGCTAAGGTCACATGGCTAGTGAACAGTGGAACCATCTGGAACTCATCCTTTTCCTTTGCCATGACTAAAACTCTTGCTTGGACTCCTCAGAGCCCCAACTTCCACTGCTTCCAGCTATTGCCATGGGCATGGGGGTGACCTTGCTTCCAGGAAAGGCAAATCTGGGTGGAGGCATGGGGACTACACCCCCTGTCCCCAGGGTGGTCACAGTTCTGGGAGGGACCTTAGGCCATTAGTTGTAAGTTTTCATATGAAGACACAGAGGTCCAAAGAAGGAAAGTGAATCACCTGAAGACACATAGCAAATCAGGGACAGAGTTTAAGCATGAGTTTGGGGCATATGAGCGCAGCTGGTCCCTGCAAACCATGTGGATTCCCTTTGCTAATTATAAGAGTTCCTCTAGTACTAGTCATGTGACTACTAGCATCTACTAGTAGTAGCTGAGCACTTCCTGAGCATTTGCTAGAGGCTACTTTACCTGCATCATCACAACTGGTCGTCACTGCAGTGAGTCCCCCCTCTATAGGTGAGGCTATTGAGGCATCGAATGACTAAGAAAGTAACCTGAGGTTGCACAGCTTACAGCGGAGGCCCTGGAATCAGAATCTCAATCTGAGTCTGGAACCTGGGATATGAATCATTTGACTGTAGCTGGATGGACACGGGTGCGTTGAGAGGTGATGGGTGGGCCATCAGCTGCGCCTGAGGATGTGGGGGCAGAATTCTCCAGGGGCCTGGTCAGGGCCAGGGGGAGGGAACCTAGTTCTCCTGTCCCTTCTGGCAGCTCACCTTGAGGACCTCTGCTCCCGTCCTGAACTGGTAGCTTTCATCCCGGTTGGCAAGGAGGTAAATGGCTTGGCTTACATGGTTCCTGGCATCCTGGATCTGAAAACAGTGCCCATCGAGAGGTCAGCGGGCTGGGCCTCAAGAGGAAGAGATGCCAACTTCATCTCTCGGTGGGCAGTTCCTGCCCCAGTCATCACGATGAGGGGCCATTCTCCTTGGAGGGGTGGGGTGGGAACCGCCTGCCTGCCCTCTCCCCACCAGCTGCCAGCTCCGTGTCCTCTGAATGCCAGGTCCTGGCTGGGTGTTGGGCACATGGCAAGACTGTGGCAGGCCTGCTGTCACATAGCTCACCTTTTAAAGGAGGGCAGGTGATCGCAGAGTAAAGGCCTAAGATAAAAAGACTGACTTGCACAAGGAAAGAGGGTGACTCTGCAGGATGGGGGAGGGGGAGCCTCTTTTGATGGATGGAGGTCAAGGGAGGCCTCAGGGAAGTGATTCTTGAGGATCACCCAAGTGACAAGAAAAGCAGAGAGCCGAGCATGGGCAAAGGCCCTGAGGTGGAGACCAGCTGGTGTCCAGTGAGAGGGGAAGGGGCTTGGATCAATCCAATCACACAGGAGCTTGTAGGGAACATGGACTCTGTCTCCAGGAGCCATCAGAAGCCCCCTGGAGGCTCTGGGAAGGGGAGTTCCTGGCTCCAGAGGACCCCAGTGGTTCCTGCTGGGGCCCAGGGGCCTACAGACAGGTTTTCCACCTCCTTCAAGGCTAGGCTCTGGAGCCCCAGGCACTGCCTGCCCCAGCTCTGCTACTAGGAAACACCCTTCCAGGCTTGCTCCGGCTTCAAATCCCCATGGCCAGCCTGGAGCCCTCAGTGCCTCTCAGGCCTGCCCCGGCCTGCCCTGTGGCCTGAGCCCCAGTAGGGGAAGGGCCCAACTACCTGCTGCAGCTTCCACTGCTTGTCTTCTCGGAAGGCGAAGTGCAGCAGCTGGTTGTTCCGGGGTATCTTCAGGTTCACATCCTGACGGGCAAGAGTGGATAAGCAGAAGGATGACACCCTCCTGCTTTTGGCCACCCTGAGCCCTTGAGCAGGGGGCCAGAAATGGGGTGTGTGGGGTGGTTCGGGCCCCCGTCATTCCACAGGGCAGAAGGTCTCCCAGCACAGTGGCCATTTGGAGTGTGAACAGGGAGGTCAGGAAACAGGAACTCGGGCCCAAGAGGAACCACAAAGAAATGAAAGGGAAAACAGAAAGGGGAAGGTGGCCTCAGCCAGGAGTAGCTGTGACTGTGGGCAAAAGGGAACACGGGTACAGGCCAATGGACTGAGCACCCACCCACTACTGGAGGAGAGGCACCTTCCCCCACATCTTGGTGCCTGGCACCAACGGAGCTCAGATGCTGGCCGATTTCACTTTGAATTGGGGCCAGCTTAATCCCGCTGCTGCCCACGCTTCACTGGGCCCAGACTCAGGGCTGGGCCGTGTGCAAACATCTCCCTTCGGCACCTCACACAGAAGCCACATGCCAATTCCATGAGGAGGCTGCTGGGGGGTGGGGGGAGTATTTTACAAGGGAGAAAACTGAGGCCCAGAGAGGTCAAGGATCCTGCCCAGGGTCACACAGCCAACTGGTGGCAGAGCCAGCAGGAGGCTCCCATACTCTTTCCCGCTGGATCCTCCAGCAACAGAGAAAGGGGAGAGGGGCTGGGGGACTCACCGCCTGGCTCAGCGCGTCCCCTTGCAGAGTCAGCACGCCTTTCACCTGGTCTGTGCTGCAACACGTGGGGGTCAGAGCAGTGCCTGTGGCTGCCCTCTCCCACCACCTGGCTGTCCCAGGATGGCCCGCTGGGCCTTGGCTATGCAGCCTCTCCTGGAGGGATCCCAGGTGTCCCCCTCACAAGCAGCTTCATCACCCTCATTTCTGCTCAGCCCCTGCTCACCTACAGCTGCCAAGGATGAAGTTCTCCTGCTTGGCAGGACCCTCCGTGCCGGTGCCAGAGCAGGGCAGAGTGAAGCGGAGAGAGGCCTCCTGGAAGGGCAGAGGGGATTAGGGTAAAGTTCATCCAATCCAGTTCAACGGTCTTTCCAGAAGCCCCATTTCCTAGGTTGGCCAGGGGAGGGTCAAGTGGGTTGGTCTCACCGGAGCACCTTATCCAAGCCTCCAGGGCACCTTCCCATTTCTCAGGCCTTTCCGCCCTCACCTGGGTTTCAGGTCCTACCAGAGTGGATGGATAGCTGTTCCTTCCACATTCCCCAGAAACTTGCCTCAAGCCCAACTCCAGGATATAGAACAGAGAGATGGCCTCCTGGCTTGGTTAAGATGCTTGGTTTGGAGGATATTATGCTAAGTGAAATTAGTCAGAGAAAGACAAATATCATATGACTTCACTCATATGAGGACTTTAAGAGACAAAACAGATGAACATAAGGGAAGAGAAACAAAACTAATATAAAAACAGGGAGGGGGACAAAGCATAAGAGACTCATAAATATGTAGAATAAACAGAGGGTTACTGGAGGGGTTGTGGGAGGGGGGATGGGCTAAATGGGTAAGGGGCATTAAGGAATCTACTCCTGAAATTATTGTTGCACTATATGCTAACTTGGATGTAAATTAAAAAAAAAAAAAGGGAAAAAAAAGACGCTTGGGTGTGGGGACAGAGTCAGAAAATGTTAGTAGTCATGACAACTCGCAATTTCTGCCCTACCAGGCAATGTCTGGACATTTCTGTGAGTTGACTTATTTCACAATAGCCCTGTGAGGCTGGTACTGCAATCTTTTTGCGAAAGGGAGCCCCCCAGATGTTGAGTATGATGCTGGAGACCTTGAGATAACAGCTTCAATGGAAGCCTTCCTTGACCCCGACTCCCCGCCCGGGAGCTCATTCCACGCCCGACGCACTGCGCTCACACAGCTGCCTGTGATTAAGTGGACAATCGTGTGTTGGTACCCCGACTGGACTCCCAGTCCCCCGAGGCAGGGGCTGGTCTGCACACCGCGCATCGCGCCCACAGGAGGCGCTCGGAAGGCAGGGGCATCGGCCCGGGAAAGAGCCGCTGCTGGGCCGGCCTGCCAGGCGCCTTACCTTGAGGATGTCTTGCAGCTGCCTGAGGACGGCGTGCACCTCGTCGTGCAGCAGCCAGCGGAACTCCTCCTCCTGCGGGCACAGGCCGACTGTCAGCCTCCCGGGCCCACCGCCCCCGGCTCCACCCTGCCCTGGCCGCGCGCCTCACCAACACCGCTCGCTCCGCCGCCGTCGCTGCCATCGCGGTCGCCATCGCCGCCGCTCGCCGCCCAGCGACCGTCAGGCACCCGCCGTCAGCTCGAGGCTCGGTGCACCGGCCGTCAGTGCGCTAGCAGCACCCGGGCCCACCCCCGCTGCCGATTGGCCGCACGCGCGTCCGCCCCGCCCCCGGGCCGCCTCTCCCGCCGCCGACCGGCCGAGCTGCGCTCCGAATCGAGGCTGGCGGCTGCGCGAACCCGCCTGCTCCGGCTCTCCCAGGCTGCCGCTGGCACCCACCGCGAGCGCTCTGCGCTCGGGCGCCGCGTCCACCGCCGCTCTGCCGCTGGAGCCCTTCGGCCACTTGTCCCGCCCCTCCCCGGCCCTGATAGGGCGCCCTGCTCCGCTTGCGCACACTGATTGGCCAGAGGGATGGTTTGCTCTCGCCGCGCCCGGCGGTTGGCCGGCGTGGCAGCCTGTTCCTGCTCGGCCTCGCCCTCCTCCCGCGGAGCTCGCGAGTTCCGTTGGTCCAGGAGGAACCAGCCGGATAACCAGGCAGTCCCGGCGCAGTCCCGGCGCGAGGGCTGCGGGGCCGCTCTGGTGCTCCCGGCCCTCCTCCCTCCACCACACAGCGCTCTGGGTCTGGGCACAGGCCACTGCCGAGGTAATCAGTCACAGTTGTGTTACCAAGAAACGTTTTATTTTGCTTGCAGTAGCTTTTTTTGTTAATTGCACAAAATCATGTTTTGTTTTTGCCATTTAAACATCACACAATCCTATTCTGAAAGACAAATGCTCATTAAAAACAAAGCAAAAATAAAAATTCACAACCTTAATTACCTAGAAGATTTGTCATTTAAAGTAGGTTTAAAGGGGAAAAAAAAGGGATGGGGGAAGAGGGGCTTTCTTACAAGCTTTTTCACAAGTGTCACATTTTCTTCTAAAAGGGAAGGATTTCAAAACAAAGGTGAAATAGCTTAAACAGAAATAGTCATAAAAAGAAACTTTACAGAATTGTCAACAATATTAAGACAACATTGACTAACCAGTTTCATTACAGCATCTTCCCCCACCCCCACCCTCCCACCCCCAACCCCGAGTGTCCGGCTAGGACTAGAACAGGCTTTGTGTTCAGACAGAAAAGAATTCCAAATCCCAGTGAAATTATGCCAAAAACCCGCAGGCATCTTCCCTGCCCTCCCCCCTATGTCTTCTGAGATCCCCTAGCCTGGGTTCTATCAGTGGAAAAGGGCCAAATTTGTGAGGGGGAGGGGCCCACACCAGTGTGGTCTCCTCATTATATATATTCACTGGAAATGCTGACCTGCAAAGTATAACTTTGGAAAATTCAACCCATATAGAGGGAGAGAACATGGACATCCTTTGGGTGACTTCTCCTTGTTTTTACACCACATCGCAAGTCCCTCTGGTCCCCTATCCAAGGAGAAATGTTAGGGTCTCAAAGATGTCTTAGATCTACCTCTTCAGGTCAGTTAGTTCAGGTTGGGTCAGGTTCAGTTCTCTTCCCTCCCAAAAGACCCTGGGGCCCTGGAAGCATTGAAGGCTATGCTTCTGGCTGAAGTGAAGACACTCGATCCTGTTTCAAGAGCTGAGCCTAAGAATGGCCATCGTTGGTCAGGCTGGGTTTGGGCCAAAGAAGGGACAGAAACACTGTCTCCATGGGAAGAAGAGGAGGAAGGGAGAATGAAAAGGTAGGCAGGTGGGGAACATGTGCAGGAGCAGGTTGGAGAGGATGGGACTGCTGTGAGGGGACCCAGTCAGAGTGGCTCCAGGTGGAGTCTGCAGCATAACGGAAACAGGAAGGAACCCCACTCTCCTCCCTCTTTGCTCCTCCCTGGTGGCCCTCAGGATCCCCTTCCCAAGGGCTGGAATGCAAATCCAAATACTAAGAGCCTGGTGAGGAGTGAGCTCCCCCTACACCAAAGTGAGGAAGTCTGATCCCAGCCCAGGGCTCTGCAGTGATGGTGACTTCTGGGACAGGTGCTCAAGAGCGGCGAGGAGAGCAGGCTTCTGTGAGGCTCACCTAACGTGCTGGCGATTTGCTGCTCTCCCTGAAGAGCCAGAGCTCTGTGTTCGCTCAACTTTGCCAATCTCTTTTCAGTTCACAAAGGCATTTACGGAGAGTTGGTTGCACATTGGTAGCTTAAATATGACAATCCTCATCAGCTGGTCACCTGAGGTTGGAGGGCCCATGGGGACCCTCTGTTTGGAGTCGGTGCTGGCTCATCTTGACCCAGAGCCTCTCTCTCACATGGGGGATCCAGTGGGGGGACGTGGACGTAACCACAGCCTCTTTGCTCTGAGGGACGGCAGCAGTGGGAAGGCTTCCAGTTCTCACTGCTGATTCTAGTTCCTCTACTGGAAAGGGTCTGAGATAAGACAAGCTCAGGAGGAAAAAAAAGCCAGGCAGCAGTTTCTGGGCAGCTTCTATCCTGGGGTGAGAGCCAGTGTGTGGTGTGTAGGGGGTGTGTGTGTGTGTGTGTGTGTGTGTGTGTGAACACACAGCCACCTAGTCCGGGGCCAGTGCCCAGCTCAAGAGCTTTCCCAAAGGCCAATCCTGCTGACACCCCTCCCCTCCCCAGGACCTCCAGGGGAGGGGTGACGCTGTGTGCTGTGCTGATGGCAAGTCTCAAAGTCTGTAGAAAAGGAGATGGAGACAGGTGGACTGGTCCAGAGCTAAGTCCCAGGACCCCAACCCCATGTGAGGAGGAGGGGCCAGAGGGAAGACTTGGGGGGCAGGGATGGGGTATCGAGGGCTTAGTGTATATAGGCTCGGTACACGGCAGACATGTCGTTGTCAGACTGGTCCAGTGCCTTGGCTCTTTTGTACACCTGGAAAAAAAAAAAGGAGATAGGCTCACACTCTGTCCACAGAGCTGACTTAAAAACACAATCTGCTTCCTGGAGGCAGCTCTAGATGTGGTCAGGCAGGCAGGCGGCAGGCAGCCTTTGGAGTCCAGGCTATCTAGGTACAACTCCTGGCCAACCCCCACACTGATTTTTTTTTTTTTTTAAATAAAAAAATGTTTATCTATTTTTGAGAGACAGTGTAAGCAGGGGAGGGGCAGAGAGAGGGGGACAGATGATCTGAAGGGTGCTCTGTGCGGACAGCAGAGAGCCCTACGCGGGGCTAGAGTTCACGAGCTGTGAGATCAGGACCTGCGCTAAAGCTGGGCGCTTAAACGACTGAGCCACCCAGGCCCCCCACTGATCTTGAGCCAGGTGCTTCAGTGTTTCTTTGCCGTCACCACTACTACTTGATGTCATGGAGAAGGTGACAAGGTTTTATCATGAGGTTTAAAGGGACTGAGGAGGTAAAGTGCTTAGAGCATTGTTAGCAATTATAATCACGTCCCTTCCTACCTCCAGGGTCTTCCTGTGTTATGCTCTGGGCCGCTATCCTCGTCCTTCCCTCTGCGTGGGATGCTTTTCCCTCAGCACAGCTGGCCCCTTCCCAGTCAGCTCCGAGGCCTCTCCCGAGCAGCCTGAGACAGTGGCCGCACCGCTTCACTCACTCTGCTGTATTTTACTCATACTTCTGACCTTTACAGACTCTTGTTCAAATACTTATCTGCCTGTCTTGTGCCTCTTTCCATTAACATGTAAGCGCCACAAGGGAGGGAACGGGCTGCTCCTGAACACGTCCCCAGAGCCTAGAATAGTGCCTGGCAATCAACAGCCACTCCAGAGACACTAGGTGAATTTTATGAACGAGTGTGAAGAGAATGAAAAAGCCATTCGACAAAGGCAGTATGGCATCCAGGCACACTGAGGAAATGCAGTTGAACACAAGGTTCCCCCATACAAGCTGCATTTTTGTCTTTTTTCAAACAGTCCAGCTGAAGCCACCATAGTTAAGTGTCCATTACAGCTCAGGTGTAGCTGTCAACTCAACACGAAGGCTCCATAAGACCTTTTCAGATACAAGAAAACCAATCATTGCCAGCAAACCTGCACTACAGGGAATGCTAAAGCAAGTTCTTCCAGCTGAAAGGAAACAATCCCAGAGAGAAATTCAATCTTTAGAAAAGAATGAAGAGCCCTGGAAATGGTAAATAAGAGAAATATACAATTATTTTCTCTCTTCGTTAAAATAAAATACGTAAGACTACTTAAAACATTCCAACGTTGACCGTATGTTTAAAACAAAGGCAGATGTAACCCAGAGGACATCTGTACCCTAAAGCAGGGGTTCTCAACCAGGGATTGTTTTGCCCCCACTGGACATTTGGCAACGTCTACAGACATTGTGTCAACTGAGGGGGTGTTGCTGGCCTCCAGTGGGTATAGGACAGGGATGCTGCTAAACATCCTGTAAGCACAGGATGGCTCCCACAGCAAAATGTCATTGTGCCCAGGTTGAGAAACCCTGCCTTAAAGGAGGAGGTGGAGGGGGAGGGAAATGGAAATGTATCTATGTTGTATGTGAAGAGGTACAAGATTAACTCTAAGTAGACCGTGAAGTTTAAGGATATTGCATATTCTTGCATATTGATATCCCTAGAGCAAAGATAAAACAGAAACAATGCGTCATTAAGAAGACAGTAGGTAAAATGGAATTCTAAAAAAGATTCAAATAATCCAAAAGGCAGTAAAATAGGAAGGACAGTCAAAAGCCAGAAGAGACAAGCAGCAATCAAATGATAAAACGGTGGCTCCAAATCTGACCATACATTAACAGACTTTAAGAAAAGGACTAAATGTTACTGGACTAGTTAACCTTAAGATCCTGAACAGTAAGCACCAGTGAGGAGCCTAAATTCACACCATCCAAATGGCCAGATAGCACCACGTTCCATTGAGAAATTAACTAAAATATTTGTTTTCAAGCCAACAAATCCTGTAGACTCAGGGCAGAGGCAAGTCAGAAATCACCTCACAGAGAAACCTGCCAACACAAACCACACATAGAACCCTTTAGAACTGACTTCAGTTAAAGACAAGCTTGTTGACAAAAAAAATTATACAAAATACAAAAATAAGTCCGCTGCTAAGAGAGAATCCAAGATAAAACAAACATGAGTAACCCGAAATTGTACTGCAACCTGAAAAAGTGAAGTAAGTACTCTGGCATGTTCAGGCAGACAAGGAAGGGACAGAAAACACAGAATTCAGGGACAGAAGATTACAGATTATGAAAAGGTAGGTCTGAAAAGAGCAGAACTGTGTTTCTTTTTTCCTTTTTTTTAATGTTTATTTATTTTTGACAGAGAGACAGAGAGAGAGAGAGAGAGAGAGAGAGAGAGAGAGAGAAACAGAGCATGAGTGGGGGAGGGGCAGAGAGAGAGGGAGACACAGAATCCAAAGCAGGCTCCAGGCTCCGAGCTGTCAGCACAGAGCCTGACACGGGGCTTGAACTCACAGACCGTGAGATCATGACCTGAGCTGAAGTCAGACGCTCAACCGACTGAGCCACCCAGGTGCCCCAGAACCGTGTTTCTTTACTTCTTCACTGGAACAAGCCACTGGAGACTTCTAATTAACTTGAGTGATGCATATCCTTTTTTTAGCACTTGGAAGATACAGCTTCTAAAATAAATGAATTTATGTGTTTTACACAAAATGTAGAGTTTTGTTTTTTGTTTTTTTAAATGTTTGTTTATTTTTGAGAGAGCACATGTGCTTGGGGAAGGGGCAGAGAGAGAGGGAGACAGAGAATCCGGAGCAGGATCTGAGCTGTCAGCAGAGAGACCAACGTGGGGCTTGAACTCACAAAGTGGGAGATCATGACCTGAGCCAAGTCAGATGCTTAACCAACTGAACTACCTGGCGCGCTACAAATGTAGTTTTTATTGTAGCTCTACAGTAAAGAAATAGTGCTCAGCTTTTTTAAGGCTACACTTCCAAACAGCTTTTCAAAAAGTGCATGTGTAGGTGCTTAATAAAGTTGTCATTCAAAAAAATGTAAATGACCAAACACCCCAATTAATAGGCAGAATCTTTCAGAATGGGTAAAAATCCAAGCTCCAATGACAGACTGTATACAAAAGATACAGTATAAAAACACAAACTGAAAGCAAATGAATGGAAAAAAATATACAATGGGGCACCTGGGTGGCTCAGTTTGGTTAAGCGTTTGACTCTTGATTTCAGCTCAGGTCATATTTAATGATTCGTGAGTTTAAGGCTCACATTGGGCTCTGCGCTGACAGAGTGGAGCCTGCTTGGGATTCTCTGTCTCCCTCTCTCTCTGCCCCTCCCCTGACTCGCTCTCTCTCTCTCTCTCTCTCTCTCTCTCTCAAAAATAAATAAATATTAAAAAAAATATAAAAACAATAGCACCTATAGTAAAACTGGGCAATAGGCTTCAAGACAAAGACCAGAAAGCGACATTTTATAAAAACAGAAGGGCAAACTCATAAGGAAGATGTGGCCATCATAAATGCTAAGAGTTTCAAAATTACAAGAGTTTCAAAGATAATAGACAAAATCAAAGGGAAAAACAGACAATCCCACAATCACAGTTAGAGATTTTAAGATCTTTCAGCAACTGAAAGAACCAGAGAAAAAGGCCAGTAAATGTGATCCGAAAAAACTACCAACCTCAACCTAACTGGTATCTGCAGGACATAGTCCTCTTAAGTGCACACAGCACACCCAAAGACAGACCATCTGCTGGGCCACAAAACAAGTCTGAATAAATTTAAAGAACCAAAAATCATACAGGATGTGTTTTTTAACCACAACAGAGACATATTAGTAATCAATAATCATTAGATATGTAGGACAACTCCAATTATATGATACACTTTTGAATAATCCACAGGTCAAAGAAATCACATGGGAAGTAGGCATGGCTAAGAAGGAAGTGTACAGTTTTACATGCTCCTGTCTAGAAACAATGACCTGAGATTCCACCCCAAGAGATGAGACACAAAGCAAAATAAAGATGGGCGGGGGGTGGGGTGGGGTGGGTAGCGAATAGTAAAGACAAAAGGAAGATGGCCAGGGTTGTGCTTCGCCTCTGGCAGGTACCTCGTTGGCTGCAGCTGCCATAGGAGTAGGATGGTTGACCGCATCACCCAGGGCAATGGCTAAGCGGAGATCCTTCTGGATGTACTTCAGGTAGAAATCAGGCTTAAAGTTTCCTTGCAGGATATCTGAGGAAGGAAAGCCACTTATCAGGCAAATTGAATAAACTCTAACTAAGAAACTATCCGTAGTACTGTCAGGCCTCAACACCTGGCATTTCCTCCCTCTTGGACACTGAAGAGACAAGTTCCCAACCAGTACCCCCAAATCCCACCTGCCAGGTCTCTGGACCCCCTCTGACCAAGGGCATGGAATGAATGAAGAGAGTGCGTCTTTCACACCCAATGAGCCCTTGAAGAAGAGACTCTTCTGTGAGAGCTGCCTGACTCAGTTTCTCAGCTCCTATCAGAACTAAAATGCAAGAGAGGCCAAAGGCAACTCACTTTGGCACTTCTGGTCCAGGAAGATGCTGGCCAACTGTCCCTGATTGAGGATGTCCAAGAGTGTCTGCTGGGACTGGCCTGTCACTTGGGCCAGGGTCAAGCCCTCAGCGATGGTGGCCATGAAGCTTCCCTGGACCATGTTCACGATCAGCATCATCTTGGCTGCGTTGCCAACCTCACCTGGCCAGGGTAGAGAATGACGGTCACTTCTCAAGAATCTGAGGGCAGGGACTTTCTGCCCACCCTCATCCCTGCTCGGACCCACCTCTACACCCAGGGGAGGCCCCATTCACCTGCCCCTGACAGAACTGGCTCTGACCCTTCGGGCTCTTCCTCCTTCCAGGCACTGACTGTGCAAGTCAAAGGAAACCTTCCCACGGGGGCCCCAGGCAGAGAGGCCGTGCGGGAGTGACGCTGTCATCAGTGCAGTCTAGAGGGGATGTGGCCCACCCAGCCTCCGGGCCTGCAGTGGCCCGACAGGTGGGCAGGCATGTTACCTAGAAAGAAGGAGGTCTTCCCCATTGCCTGGAAGCAGCTGCTGCAGTCCTCATACAAGCCCCTGTCTCCTGCTGCTAAGATCACCAACATCCCGTCATTAGACAGCTGCTGATTCCCTGAGACCGGGGCTTCCAGAAAGCGGCCCCCCCTGGACACAATCACCTGGAAAGGAAAGTCATAGCTTCTGAAGGCCTTGCACCTCACTGGGGTTTCAAGTGGGAACACCTGGCCCTCCACACCGAGGCCCTAGACAGATGCCTGAATCATACGAAGCATGCAGCTAAGCTGAGGTCTCCCCACCTGCCCCCCATTTACTTGCAATTTCTTACAAAGACCAAACATGACCATGCTCATGGCTTGGCCGACCATACCTCCTCCAGACACTTCCCTTCTCTGACTTCAGCCACCCTCAGGGCACAGAGGGGCCAGAAGTCACCACTTGGCCCAGCAGCTTAGTGGAAAGAATACTGCTAGGATCAAATGTGGATAGCTGCTTAAACCAAAAAGGTCCTGCCAGCTGCCTGGAATGCTTCTCACTGTGGGTCTCACAGCTCTGGGACCTAATGCCCATCCCAGCTGGGCAACACCTCTCCTCTCGTGGCTATTCAGACTAGCTGTGGCTTTGAAAGTAAAGAGCGAAGACAACCTAGTCCCAAGGCTACAGGCCTTTCTTTCTCTCCCTGCTTTTGTCTTTAGAGTAACCAAGTTGCCCACACAGGAGTGATCAGTTAGAGTCTTGGGCTCCAACCACAAGGATGTTGGAAGGCCACCACAAACGAGGCTGCTACCTGGGCCAGCTCAGTGACTGTGTCAGCATCCACTGTTGACATGTCCACATAGCACTTCCCAGGGCGGATCCCTTGCAGTACACCACTGGGGCCCAGCACCAGCTGTGGAGACACAAGGGAGAAGCAATAGCCCAGGCTCTTGGCTAGATGCCCAGGAGCCCCTTAGACCTCAGGTTAGAATTCTGTTGCTTTTTTGGCTCACTTACTGATTAGGAACTAAATATTGAGGCTGAAAAGGGGGAAAGCAAGTGAAAAGCGTAGGAATGAAAAATACCTCTAGTACGTTCCTAACAATCTTGTAAAAGGGTTTATGTGTTCCTTTTTATTAAAAACCTCCCATTTAAATGATAACCTCAGTATTTTCTTGGGTTTCATTGGATTTACCCGGATTAAACTAGTCACCAGTTTAACAAGATGACTACTGTACTTGAAATGTGAAAACATACAAATAGAGCCACAGCTAAACAGAGGATCTGGGCACATGGACGCAATACGAATACACAGGGCTCGTCAGCACAGATCTCAGGGACCCTCATTTTTATTCTTTGTTCTGAATCAAAGGAAGTCTGTATTCAATTTACAAAAATATTTTTCACAATGGGGGATGGCCCCAGATGGGAAATTCAACTCCCCCACATGCTATAGATACTCACTCATGGGCAGGGGAGATAGGGTAGGGGAGAGGGAGGCCAGACAGTTTTCCTGGCCACAACATGATGGGAGAAGAGGGGATCCTTACGTCCTTGGCTGCCTTGGGATCTGACACGCAGGCGAAGGTGATGTCACAAGTTGAAACGACTTCAGCGGGGGTTCTTCCTAGGCGGGCCCCCTCCTGGATGAACAAATCACACTGCAAAAGTCACAGATCCTAATGTGAGCTACAGGCAGTGCACAACCAATACAACAACCAGGCCAGAGACACCCTGCCCAGTCCTCCTGGCTGGCCTCTCAAGGGAAGAGGCTGAGGCTAGGAGCTGGGGACACCAGAGTTGGTGGTCCAGCTTTTTGAAGGAAGTAGATTGGGCCCCTTAAGGACCGTCTCATATTTTTGCATAACTGGTGCCTAGAACGAAGTTCTACTTCATAGTAGGCACAAAACAAGTGTCTGCTAAAGGTTTCCTGTTTGAAGAACAGGATGTAAATAGCACCTGTCCGCAACCCTCTGTGGCTGTCTTGGCTGTGGCAAAACCTGCCCAGTGTCCTGGGCTACCCACACTGTGCTGGGGAAGCAGGTCTGGGGCTGGGAGGCTGCCATTCCTTACCGAGATGTTCCTGGGTGCCTAAAAGCTTTAACTTTTCTTCCTTGAGAATTAAAATTACCCACCTCATAACAAAACATTATCAATATTTCAGTTTTTTCCTTTTCCAAAATCATTTAAAGAAGTAATTAGAATAACATGAACCTATTTTGTAACCAACTTTTAATATCATGTGTGATTTACATTTATCCACATTACAGTCTTTCTTAATTATTGTTTATAATGGATGGCTGCAGAATATCCCGTTGAGACACACCTGAATTTACCTAATGGCTCTCCCGAAGTTCACTATCAAACCTGCTTTTAATTATAAATGACTCCAGGGGCGCCTGTGTGGCTCCACTGATCAAGCATTCGATTTTTGATTTTAGCTCAGGTCATGATTTCACCATTGTGAGACTGAGCCCTGGATTGGGCTCAGTGGGAAGTATGGAGCCTGCCTGGGATTCTCTTTCCCTCTCTCCCCTGCTCGTTCTCTCTCTTTCAAAATAAACAAACTTAAAAAAAAAAAAGTGACTCCAACTAATATCTTTATGTACAATTCTTTTCCTTTATGTTTTGAATCTAGGTCCCCGAAAGTAGAATAAACAGGTTCCAAATGGTGTTCAAGTTCTTAATACACGTAGACAAATGGCTTTCCAGTGGAGCCATGTTAATTTATAATGATCACTGGCAAGGTATCACATCACCAGCACTGAGTACATCATTTAAAAACAACAAACAAGCATCCGTAAATACATAAAAACTCTGCCCTACTTGATGATTTAACCAGCCAAACCCAGTAACTTTTTGTTTGATATATATTTTGATTATTCTTGATTATTGAACCTTTTACATATTTTTTAATTTCATAAAAAATTTTTTACGTAGGCTCCATGCCCAATGTGGGGCTTGAACTCATGAAGATGAGATCAAGAGTCATAGGCTCCACCAACTGAGCCAGGCAGGTGCTCCAATTACTGAACCTTTTAAATTTAATATCTTCGTTTATTGTTTCTTTTGTAAGCTATTGTGTGTATCATATTTGCTATAAGCACGTTTGGTTGATGTACACTTTAGTCTATTTTCAATTTATTTTAGTACGTGGTAGGAGGTGAGAGTAGCATTTCCCCAAACTTGCAATCAGTTGTCCTGAACAGAACTTACTGACTGACCTTTCTCCTATCTCACTGATTCGTACAGAGCCACCTCTATCAGATGAAGCCCCAGCTGTCCATGTCCAGCCTACCTGATGGGTGTGCTTCTTTATCATGGTACACAACAACTCAGCCTTTTAGTATATCGCTTTATGTTTTAAACTTTGCTTGAGAGAGATCTCATTACTTTCTTTTCTGAAAATATGTTTTCCATTAGCTATTCCAGAAGAACCAGAGAGTAATTTTTTTTTTTTTTTTTTGCCAAGATAGTTTAAAACAATTCTACAGGGATGGTCAAAAATTAGATGGCTTTCTAAAAATGTTTGTTTATTTATTTGAGAGACGGAGACCGCCCATGTGAGCTGGGGAGGGGCAGGGAGAGAAGGAGAGAGAGAATCCCAAGTAGGCTCTGCGCTATCAGTGCAGAGCCCAATGTGGGAGCCAAACTCACAAACCATGAGATTATGACCTGAGCCAAGAGAGCCAGATGCTTAACCGACTCAGTCACCCCAAAGAATTAGACAAGTTTTTAAAGATGACATTTACTACTTAAGTTGTGCCAAGCATGGTGCTGAGTACTTTACATCATCTCATTTAATCTTTTGCACAGATGACAACTCTGAGACTTAGGGAGATAAACAGCGTTGCTAAAGAAGGTGAGCAGGATGGCTGTAACTTGGATTTAGGTCTGTCTGATTCCACACCAGATTCCTAACTGCTATGCTCTACTGCTTTCCCATAAATTAATCTGGAAAGAATGGCCATGTTTACATAACATTTAGGTTTTCCAATCAAAATACAGGATGGCAAGAGGCACTTCTATCAAAGGGGAAGGCACTTATAAGGAAAACCCTGACTCTCCCAACTTCTACAACTGTGCATCTACATTTCCTGGTTACCCTTGCCTCGAATCACAACCAATACTGCCGATGGGACCTGATCACCCTCCTGACTTAGGTCCCCACAGCCCCTACCCAATGCCCAGCAGCTGAAGCCCAAATCCTTCAGTAAGGCTTTCAGGGCCTTCAGTGCCCTTTCCCCCACAGACCCTTTGACTCTCCAACCAGTTCCTTTTATCCTTGAAAAGGCATTTGTTTCATTAGAGTGATTTTTTTTTTTTTTTTTTTTTTTTTACCTTGCCAAGAACATTTCTGTTAATTCTAATCCATTAGGCCTGCCACCTCCTTCAGCAACCACTCTCCTACCACAGCTGCACCTAGCTGCACATGGGGTGCTCATCCAGTCACTTTGTAAGCACATGTTCAGCCACACAGGCTCCCAACAGGCTGGTCCTTCCTCAGTCTCTTCCTGTGTTCCTGGTGAGTACAGGGCTTTAGTTTCTTGTACTCAGACTACTGTTCTTCACCTTTTCTTGGATAAGAACTGGATGGGAGAAGCCATGGCTTCTCTCCAGTGCAGAGGTGCACATTCAGACCTGGAGTTCCATTTCAGGGGATGCACAGACCCTTGAAGTGATGGACCACCACCCTAGGTTAAGAACTTCTAAACCTGTCCTGCCCACTTTGGTTGCCGTTAGCCATGGGAGACTATTACATTTAAGTGATGTAAAATTAAAATTTCAATTCTTAAGTCGTACTAGCCATTGATTCGAGTGCTGAAGAGCCACATGCGACTAGTGGGTGTCACACTGGACAAATCCTGGACATCTCTATCACTGCAGAATGCTCTACTGCAAGGTGCTGTTAATACAATCCCAATGACAGAATACAGTGCAGCCATGCAAAAGGAAGAAATAAATCTATCTCCACACATTCGGTATCAATGAATTACTAACACACTCACATGTATTTGCACGTGCATGAACAAAAGGATACAAACACCTGACGTGAGCTACCTCAGCTAATGGCAAGGAAGGGAGAATTTCACTTCTTTTTATAGGCCTGTATGTTTTTAAGTGTTTACTTTTTATAAACAGCATCCTAAGCTTATATCCTTTTATAAATAACATCCTAAGCTTCTGTACCTCCATCTTTACTTGCCTGAACTATAGAGCTTGGCTCTATACTTGGCTACTCTACACATGCAAAATGCTGAGCGGAGACAATAGGAAGATTCCTATCCTCAGTTACTAGTTACTCCAACTCCAAGGGTCAAGGGTTTGTCCCACCCCGCCTGACAAGCACCACCACGAATGCTTACTTTCTCTGCAGTCCGGTTCCAGACGGTTACTGTGTGACCCATTTTTAGCAAGTTGGAGACGATGCCACTTCCCATGAGCCCAAGGCCCAAAAATCCTATCCTGAAAAAGAGAGACACTGATCGGTTCAGGGTGGAGTGGGACCGTGGTCACCAGAAACCACTCAGCGGCTGGCAGCACCACAGCAGAGCCGGAAGCAGTGTGTGTATGTTGTGCCTTTTCTTACCCTGCCATTGTTTAAAAGTGTCCCTCGGGGCGCCTGGGTGGCGCAGTCGGTTAAGCGTCCGACTTCAGCCAGGTCACGATCTCGCGGTCCGTGAGTTCGAGCCCCGCGTCAGGCTCTGGGCTGATGGCTCGGAGCCTGGAGCCTGTTTCCGATTCTGTGTCTCCCTCTCTCTCTGCCCCTCCCCCGTTCATGCTCTGTCTCTCTCTGTCCCAAAAAAAATAAATTAAAAAAAAAAAAAAAAAAACTTTGAAAAAAAAAAAAAAAAAAAAAAAAAAGAAAAAAGTGTCCCTCAATTGAAACGGGCTTTTCTAGACCTTTGCCTGCCACAGAAAGAGGTGTGCCTCTCATATGGTTTAGGGCAAGTCTCCCAAATTGTTTCCTTACTGCTGTGATAGACGGTCTGAGCTTTTAATTCCGTTAGAGCAAGAAAGCAGGCTTCTGTCTTCGGCTCTTGCAACAGCTTCCTGATCGACCCCTTCAAATGCCTGGCTTTCAGATGCCACTTTAAAACACATCAGCATCCATGACAAGTGACTGGAGTGATGTGCTCAGGATCAGCAAACTTCTTCAACTGTAGGAATCAGGATCGGTCTTCATCTCCCTGTCCAGCTCTACTTCTGACACTACACTTGTGTTCTTCCCGCTACCAGCAGAGACGGGTCTTGACTCTCTTCAAAGCTTCCTTTGGAGCCAATCTTTTCCAGAGCACGAATTCTTCCTACGCCTGCCTTCTCCTGACCCCGTCACGGCTTTCCACTGGCCCGTCCACAGTTCTCCACCACACCCTTCTAATTGTAGGCCCATCCTCATCTTTGGGGAGTAAAGTTCAGGTGGACAGCATGCCTGTTCACTTTCACGCCCGGTAGCCTGCTCCTTTGTGCAACCCCGAGAACTCGGGGGCTGTTGGCTACTCCTGCCATTTCTACTGCTTTTACAGGTGATTTTATCTTACCCCAAGGTCTCTTTCTGGTTCTTGCACTTCACTCCTTGTATGTGATATGGCTAACCAATGCCTCTTTCTTCATTTCTTATTCCTTGGTGTGCTGGTTTTGGCTTGCGTTTCTCTCCACAGCTTCTCCACTTCACTTGACCTGAGTTACCCTTTTATTTTTTTTTTAATTTTATTTTTTTAAAAATATGGAAGCTTCACGGATTTGCCTGTCATCCTTGCGCAAGGGCCGTGTTAACCTTCTCTGTATCGTTCCGATGCTAGTCCATGTGCTGCCGCAGCGAGAACCCTATTAGCCTTTTAGTATTCTCGGTCTCCTGGGGTCACATCCACAGCCACCTCTGCAAACTGGCTCTTGTACTGAAAGGGTCCCCTCATCCTTGCTGGGATACAGATTCTCACATGCTCCCCCAGCCTGAATCCAATGATGAAAACAGAATCTACCACCTTCCTCACCGAATGGCACCCTCGCCCACTAAGCTTCAGCCAAAGCTCAAAACCAGGAGATCTTTTGTCATTCACAGTTGTCTGAGTAGCGCCAGTTTCCCCTAGGATTCTAAACCATGGCAGACTAATTCTCTTTCCTTTTCTTGGCATTTGAGGACACCCAGCAGACCACATAGCTGCTTCACCTTGTAGCTGGCTTATCTTCGTGTCAAAAAAGGGTCTGGCTAACAGGGCAACAAAGGCGTTAGGTGGAAGCACTGGACTCTGTCCTCAGCCCTGTCCTTGTCTTTTCGTAAAAAAATCAACACAGTCCTCCTGAAATCAGTGGGTGATACCCACCTCCCCTTTCATTAGCACATAACATGCCTGTGTCTTCTCCACTCCACCCACCCAGGGACGTTCACCCAAAATAAACAGTAGGATCAAGCATGTTGTCAGCATGAAAACTCATAAATCAAGTAAAAGATGTACTGTTTTTGTCTGAGAAAGAACCGCATGGGAGATACAGACGGCAGCTTCAGACTGGGCCATCTTGCTCAAGGGAGTGGTCCGTCTTGGCACTTTCATCACCATGACCACAAACACCATCAGAGTAAGGGCAGGGGTGTGTGTGGGCACAAGCTAAGCTTTGGGGACCACAGTCAAGGCTCTCGTACCTGCCCAGGCAGGGCAGAGAGGTGCTGACAGGTGCACGAGAAGGACCAGGTGGCGACGGCAGGGAGAGCTGGGAAAGGCAGGACAATGGGCTTTACTCCAAACATCTTCACCTCTCACCCCCCACTTGCCTCCACCACAGCCAATTTCCGGGTTTTCATCACTGTTCTACTGAGCCAGTGGTTCTCAAAGTGTGGCCTCTTGACTGGCAGCGGCAGCATACCCAGGAAGGCGTCCAAGACACAAATTCTTGAGCTCTACTCCAGACATAGTGACTGAGAAACCCAGGGGCGAGGGGCCCTAGCAACTGGCGCTTTACACGCAGCCTTCCAGGTGATTCTGAGGCACAAGAAAGTCTGAGAACCACCAAACTGAGTGTTCTTCCTACTCGAAGAGCCACCAGTGAGCTATGAAGCCAACCCCATTGTATATTTATAGGACCAGGGTCTACCGCAGGTAAAATTACCCTCAGGCAAAACAATGTCATTAAAAGTTACAACCTTCTCCCTCTTTCCACTCAGTCCCAGCAATGGCTGGGATACAACCCTTAAAGAGCCCCCTTAAAGAGTCATCCCCAACTCCCTAACAGAACTAGAATCATAAGAAGCATTTTCATCAAAGGTCTTACTTTTTGTCTGTGGGTGTGATGCTGCCATTCACGGCTGTGCTGTCTGCTGCCTGGATGGAGGTGGACCCGGTTTCCTAGGGAAAGGAAGCACAAATTATCAGGTCAGTCTGCCCATGGCAAGGGCCCCAGTGGAAGAAAAAAATAGGGTAATATGGAACCTACGTACCTCTTCACATATTTTCAACTTCTTTGTGATTGCTTGGTAACAGACAGCTGGCTAATAAACGAGGGAAAAAAACCATTTATTAAACCGAATGCTTAACTGGTCTTCGTTATAAATTGCTTAAGAAGTTTGGCCTAAAATGTGGCATTAACACTGAAAACTTATTTGCTGTTCGACTTTACTGATTTCCAAGTAACACATTAGAAAGTGAACACACACTACCTCACTCAATTATCTACACAACTCTGCAAGGTGCTTTTGCTGCTGATGACATTAAGGATCAGATGTATTAAGTCATGTGCCCAGAATTACAAAGCTAGCCAGTGTAACTAGGCTTGGAACCCACATCTGTCCATCTCCAAAGCCGTAGCCTATCAGGTCCCATCAAGACTCAGCCTAACTCATGGCCTTGCAGATACTCTGGGAAGCTTTCCCTCCACAACCCAATGGTCCAGAGAGATGGTCTCCCCAGTTAAACCTGAGAATGTGCCCACCCAACAGTGTGGGCTACCTGACGGGTGCTGACAGCTCATGAGGTCTGGCTTCTGCCCTAGACTCTGAAGGTAACCACAAATGTCTCAACCACACAGCTGCTGAGTCTTAAATGCTTTTTTTTATTTTTTGGTTTACTTTTAATTTTAATAACACCTAATTCATGAGTGAGTCTCTATGTGACTTTTTAACTCGTTGCTCTGGGCAGTGGTACAGGCAGAGCTTGACTTTTCAGATTAGTAGGGAGCCGTGGAGCCACATTGTCCCCTCAGGCCAGCCCCTGACCAAGGATCAAGAATGTCAAAGGTCAACTTACCTTCTCAGTTTGGCTGAGCAGGAAATGATGGAAATGAGGGTCTGCATCTTTCACAGGCTAAAACCAGAAAATGATGAAATAAAACAAGTTATTTCCCACCAGAGATCACCTTGCATGGTTAACTGCCTGGTAACTTGACTCTTCTCTGGCTGAAACCCCTTCGGGAACTGGTCTCGACTATACGATGGCCTGGAAACACCTTCCCACTGTTGGTCGAAGGACCCCTGTTTCAGCTAGAGGGAAACTGACTACAAGTGGAAAAGGAGAAACAATTCTGTCAGGATGGTATACAAATTATTCCAGTAACACTGTAGGAAAATATTTAAGAGGCACAATGCTATTTTTAAAACAGCATTCACCAGTCCCTTTGGATAACCCAGCAGACAGGGCCAAATCAATTCTCAGGACTCTTCCAATTTTAGGGTTTCAGCCTACTTGTGTCTGGTGCCAGCCCCTCGAGTGTCTCGTCTCACGGAGGATCAATATAAACAGAAACACAGTGGCAATGAGTGCAGGCCTTTCAAGGGCTTTTTCACAATTAGGCTCAACAGGAGATGAGGGCATCCTTTCCAAGGATGAAACAACGTGCAGCTACTGAATAGTAGAGTTGCAGTGAAAGATTGTCTATAAAGCATCAAGTGAAAAAAATTTGTGGGCCAATCTCACATTTGTGAAAACCAACCCTATTTCCAACAATAAAAACCCCCTGTGGGTCTGTAATTCTATAAATGATGGCTGAGTTGGGGGAGTGTACTAAAGGGTCTGGAAGAAGTTGCATTAAACCTGACAGTGAGCACCCCTGAGGGTGGAGACTTGCAATTTCCCCATCATACACCTCGGAACCGTCTGGCCATTTAAAAAAGGGGGAAAGGACAAGTGCCTCACACAGGTCGGGAAACTAGCTTGGAGGCCAGGCTTATCTTGGCCTGTGGGCGGGGGGGGGGGGGGGGGTGTTACCTCGCTCACAGTTGGCTGCCATTTAAACGCGGCCATCGGTCCAGCCATCACCCCCTTCACGGTACTAGACTCAGGGATGGTGAGATCCTACGGAGGGAAAGGCAGATGGTCAAGACACTGTGGCGACCTCAGTAGATGTCTTCCTGCCCCAAATCAGGAAGCACTTCTTCACTGATCTGCTTCCTTTAGTCACATGCCACCTTAAACTAAACCCCTACCCAGCTCCATGGTCTCAGCGTCAGTCCCCAGGCACGGTTCTGACTGTCCATTGCAGGGAACCAGGCAAGTTCCCATCGACAGGGAGTGAGCCTTTCTTCTCTGTTGAGATAACAAAATATCTTCTTGTGCCCAAGTTTCATGAGGACAGATATCACTGGAAAACTCAACTATGGTGTGCAGTGTTATCAGCAAGTCACAGGGAAGATTTCCTTACGGCCAGTAACCAACATTCAGAAAACAGTACCAGCTTTAGAGGGAATCCACTGCATCTCGAAAAGACTGAGAAAACCACACGGTGCTGATGAGGAAATGTGCCCAACGTTTTAGCTACTAAATGACAAAGCCAGACTTCAAACCCAGGGCAACTGGGGGCCAAGAGTTCCACTCCTTCCCCAGGCTGATGCAAGGGCAGGACCCAGTGGAATGGGGTGCGCCCCCTCAACCAACAGTCTGGCCCACACTCATCCTGGGCAGAGGTGCTGCTTCAGCTTCACACCTGCTGTGCTCTCATCCTTTCCACCGAGTTTACCTCACGCTCACTTTCCACATGTGTGATCTTCCGGCCACAGTGGCCCCCTGACATTTCTACTTGGTATCTAATGGGATTCTTGGCCTGCTGAACTCTGGATCTCCTGCCCAAGCAGCTCCTTACAATGTCTTCGCAATCTTAGAAAAGCAGCTCCGTTCTATCAGGCCGAGATCTTTGTACTCCTTCTTGATCCTGCCTCCTCTTTCCTCTTATCTCTTGGCAACGATTATGGCTTTACAATTGGGGATCTGCAACCCCTCCTTACTGCCCCACTGCTTACACCCATGCTCAGGCCGCCATCACCTGTCACTTGGACAACAGCAAAATGGATCTCTCTGCTGCTGGTCTGAAACCCTGCACTGTAGACTGTACATAGCAGCCAGAATGAAGCATGTCACTCCTCTGCCGAAAACCGACGTCTGGTCTCGCACAGTCAGGCTAAAAGCTTTATTACCATGGGGCGCTACAAGTTTTACAACCCCACTGCACACTAATCCCTGACCTCGTGTCCTATTATTTTCTACCCCCCTCACCACTTTCCAACTCACTGGCACCTCCTTGGCCTGCTACCCATTCTCGAACACACCAAGCATATGCCTGCCCTAGTGCCTTTGCAATACTGGGAATGCCCTTCCAACAGTTATGTGCTTGGCTCACATGCTCACTTTAGATTTCTGCTGAAGTGTCACCTTATCGGGATGCTTTCCCTGACCTCTCTGTCTTCCCCCATTAGAATATGATGCTGATGTGATTATGAGTAAATTCTATGAAAGCAAGACCTTTTCCAATTTTGTTTACCTTGTACCCCTCGCTGGGAGCCATGTCTGGCAGAGAAGATGTTCACTGTGGAAGAAGTGAACATGAGAGAGACCTTGTCTAACTATCATGCTGCTTTATCTCTAGATACCTGGCCTGTGTTGGAGCTGCACAACATCTGCTGAATGAAGAGCTCTGGGGAAAAATGAGGCCTAGTGCAATACTGTCCAAAGAAAGTGCCGCCGTGATGGACACGTTCCACGTCTGTCCCCTGTGGGTAGGGGCAACACAGCTCCAGTGACCTGCCTCAGGCCCCAGAAGGACGGTGAGGTGGAGTGCACTGACTCTCTACCTGGCACCAACCAGAGGCCCCGACTCCCAAATCATCACTCTCTGCACTACTCAGGGATTTTAGGAGCCACAGGACTGACGGTTCTGTCAGGCTCGTGTGTGCCTAGAGCTGCAGTTTTACTTCTCGGCTCAGGACTCAGAAATAAGAGCCCCTGAGAGAGGAGAGAGCACACCTCTCATGCCAGAGTCTAGGCATGAACCCAGCCTTCCCCTGTGTGCAAGTAACTGACACCTCCACCGTCAAGGTCAGCCTTTTCCACTAATCCTCATGGGGCAGGGGATTACGGCTCAGAACAGACAACACCCAGGGCTTTGCCCAGTTATCAGCCTAGGTTACTGCTGTTTCAGAAAGAAGTCTGACAGCCAAATGACAATTGTGCAGCAACACACACTCTTTTTTAAACTATAAGACCTATTAGATCAGAAGATGTACCAAAATTCCAAGCCCATTTTCTCTACATCCCTGAAGGTGCTTGATTAAGACCAACAGTCCCAACTAAAACAGCTGAGTCTGCCCTGCACCACTAGCCATGGCTCCTTCCTCTCCAGCTGACAAATCCTTTACTAGAGGCTGGGCCAAGCAAGGAAGCTGCAGAAAGGACTCTGCTAAAGGTAAATAGTAGGCAGAGCCCTTGGCTGAGGACCTGGCTCGGAGAACAGCCAGCAGCAGTGTTACTACCCCTGATTAATAATTCAGACTCAAGGGCAAACTGCTCTTCCCTGGGAACCTGTGAGAAGAGTCTCTGCAGTAAGCCAGCGGTGGCCTCTGGTTCAGCTAAAACCACTATGCTCTCACTGTACAACGGGCCACTGACAAAGGTAAAGCCGGTGACCAAATGTGAGTGCACTGCACACACTCCTCTAGGTACTCTGCTCTTTTTTGCTCATTTCCTTCTTATAACAAAGCGGGGGGAAGGGTATCATGATCAGACCAGGAAAGCAAAGCAAAGGTAGCTGGCCAAGGTCACACAGCGGCACCAGTTAGAGTCACAGCTCTGACTCCAGGCCAGCCTGAGACCTCCTCCTAACCTCTCCTGTACACTTCCCTTGATCCAAAGAGAAGTTGTTTCTGTCCGGGGCTAGCACAGGAATTGGCAGGCTCCATAGCTTTAGAAAGCAGAAAACAGGAATTCGGAGAACAGTATAAAACCCGACAGTTCAGATTCCTCTGGATCCCCAGGAAATCAATCTAATTGGACCAAATTAGATCACACCCCCTAAAAAGTTCTTCATGCACCACAGCTAGCTTCCTAAACCTTCTCCACCTTTGGCTGGTGGTTCCCTGTGCTCACGGTCAGCCAGGGCTGGCACAACCACCAGTCACTCTCTCTACTCTCAATCGCAGGTTATTTGACAGCAAGAAGCACCCTCTGTGATGCAGAGGTCACTGAGTAGCAGCCCACAGGCTCAGTCTAGCCCCGAGATGTTCCTTTGGACCTAAATGTATTTTAAAATTTTAAACTGGTTTGTAACATGTAAAACTGGAACGTTTCACATAAAAATCTGTATTTTCAGCTTGAGAAAAAGCAGACAATTTGGCAAAAGTTGGCTGGAACCCCATGGATGGAGCATGACCTCCCCAGAGCGCCAGCTGCCACACCTCATGCTCTCAGCACGGAGGCAGATCGGGGATGTGGACCCTCTGCCAGCTCCCTTTGCTTCCTTCTATTACCTGTCTGGTCTCGCTGGTGTCTGAATTTGCATGCCTTGATCTGATGATGTCTGGTGTTTCATCATGGCCTTATCACCCAACTGTTTCTGCCAGACATGTGGCTCTTGTCCCCTCGACTGTGCTCTAACAATCCTCCCCTGTGTTTTGACAGACTACCTCCTCCATCTTGAATTCTCTTCCCTTGGCTTTCGAGACTTGACCCAAATCTTTTCAGGAAGGTGGAAGGCACATCATTTCTGTTTCACTTCAGTATGACGATCCTCCGACCCCTCGCAACTCTGACCTATGGACAATCTCACTGCAAAGCAGACTTCTGTCCTTCTCTCCTTACTTTCCTTGAAGACAGATCCCGCCAGGCCTCACCAATACACACCTACATATTCACCTTCCACATCTGTGTTCCATCCTGACATTACTCCAGGGTTCCTCGACGGTCTCAGCATCATCTCTGATTCATCACACTCAAAACAGAACCAAGTCCTCTTGCTCCAAGAGCCAGCCCTACTCCTGACTCTTCTGCTCTTGAGAATGGCATCACCATTTCCCAGGCAAACACCTGAAATCCTTTCCCATTCCCTTTCCTCACTCAACCCTATGTATCCGGTTGCTAAATCTTATGAGCCCTTCCTCTTAAGTGCCTTTCAGGCGGTTCTTTCCAGTATTTGCTATCAAGATAGTGCTCGATAAATGCACACCTGGGTTTAACTTTCCAACCGGCTTTAGCCTTTCTTCTCTGGCCTCCACCACTAACACACAGCCTGGAGCACGCTGCCACACTGACACCCAGCTCAGACATGTTCATGGCCCCCTGATTCCATGACAGTAACTACTGCTTTAGTAGACCTCAAGGCCCTCCACAATCCAGGGACAACCCACTTTTATCTCTCTGCTCTCTCCCCTGTCCCCTACCTATGAGAATATCCACACCAACATCAAGCCCCATGTGGGCTATGCCCTTTGTCTCTGGAATGACTTCCCCTCTTTCTTCCTAAGCCCCGTCCAGTGCCAGCCCTTGCAGGCTGGCTGAGGTGGACTGTTCTCCTGCCTTGACTGCCTAGTTGAATGCGACACCTTTCGCTGACTTTTGCGCGTATTTCACGCCTGTGCATCCAGGCTGTGTCCCTCCCCTGGTCTGCAGGATTCTTTAGGGCAGCGCTTAGCATGGTTCTCTGTGTCCACTCAGTGAGCTGAGGCACACTGTGGAGCTCAACTCTGCCACAGACAGAAGGAAGTCACTAATCCCAGAAGCTGCAGAAATAAAACAAACCTTCTCATCCTTTGGGGGCCGACCCCGTTTCCGGGGACTCTGCTCTTGGGCTCTTTTCAGAGGGGACTTGGAGCCTCTCTCTGAAGAGCCTGAAGACACCCTCTTCTTTCCTTCTCCCATGTTCTTCTTCACCTTCCCTTCAGACAGGCTAAGCTTCCGCTTCTCATCACCTGAGTTTGGCCTACTTCTCTCCTCACTGGAATTACGCCGATTCTTGTCATCAGCAGAATTGTGGGACGATGTCTGAAAGTTTAATAATAATCATGATAGCCACCCAAGCAGCCACTGCCATTTACACCAGCCACACCTTATGAGAAGCACTTTACATGGGCTATCCGCACAACTATCCTACGAAATAGATTCTGCTATTGCTCCCATTGATATTTGGAGAAGCAGATAAAAAAATCGTATCACTTGCCTATAGTCCCAAAGCTAAGTGGGATTTACACCCAGGCAGTGGATATATCCTAGAAGCTAAGCCCTAATCTTTAGGATATAAAAGAAGAGAGAAATGGCTTAAAATACTTAAAAGCTGAGATTTTTCTCCTGAGTCCAAGTGACTTTCCTAAAAGCAGCAATCTATTTCAGAAAACTCAGCCGCATGCATGGAGTTTCAAGGTGACTGGCAAAACAAGGATACCTTAGAAACAAAGTGGTGTTCTCTCCACTGACGTTTCGTAAGAATAGAGCTTTGGGTTTGGGCAACAGTTAATCTGTCAGTTACTATGCCAAAACAACCAGTCTGAGGTTGGCATAAAGCGAGAATCAGTCTCTCACCTGGTCTTTCCCTTTGGCTCTCCGGAGGAACTCTTCAACGGCATCCACAGCTTGCTGGAACCGTTTTCCCTTGTTAATCTTTATCATTTCCTCCTTGTGCGCATGGTATGGCTTTAGCTGTTCCACTTTGATCCAGGCACTAGCAGAAAACACACACAGAAAGCATATGATCCACAATGCCTATGCCAGAAAGTATCAAATACCTCATCTCAACAGAATGCAGATATCGGTTTGGTTTAACTGGACTTTGAAACAGGCTTGCCATTTTTTTTTTAAAACAAGTTATCAACCACCCCAAACTCTTGGGGTGTTATAAAAGCAAGTTTCCTGAAACAAGTCAAGCACAACCACCACCACAAACAAAACCAGAACATCCTCCACACAAAACTGCAGGTTATTTATGTGCACTCTTGTTCAGCAGCCTACCACACTGAACCACACACTGCCTGCCACTGGTGGAGGGCAGAGGTGGCCCGGAGATGTTCTTCCATTCTCATCACAGAACATCAGGAAGCATTATCAACCACAGCGACATCACCACCCAGTCGACACTCACACCAGAACGACAACCTGACAATCAGCTGAGAATCAGCGATGCTCCCAAGGCTAAAGAAATGCAGCATCTGGAATTTGCTGTCCTTATAGGTACCTGTTCATAAACGACAGTGTCCGTGGCTGCTAAACCACACAAAATGTGTGACATGTGATTTGGAATGAGGGCAGCATTCGTAACAAGAGGTCTTTAGAGACCAGATTGTGCTCGTGATTAAAGGCAGAACATACCCTTATGATATTTAATTTTTAATTCCCACCATCAACATAAAGCACATGAAAGTAAAAAAGCCATCTATCGTCACTTTTGGAATATCCAGCCTGCCACACTAACCTGAACAAATCTGTCCCAGCTGGCTTTCCTGTGGTTTCCCTAGATGACATTCAGCTTCCAAGCACAAAGGAAATGATTTTTATGGGCTTGGCGAGGTAACAGTAACTTAAATGTTTCTTCTGTGTAATGCTCATAGGTTTCATGGTATAACCTTCTGAAAAAGTAGGTTGGGTTAAAGGAGAAACTGAGCTATCACTCTGACTTAGGGGCCTCTCCTTTACCGAAAGCTAGAGAATATTCACTAGCAACAGTAAAAGGGCTACCTCTGTACATAAAAATAGTGTGACCAACACACCAACAGCCACCTATGCTTTGAGGGTCATGTTAATAACTGTGACAATAGACCTGTACAAACACAATAGCTGTCGGGCCATCAGCCTGCAAATATGGCAGCAAATCAGGACTAAGCAGGATATCTATGGCCAAACCCACAGAGAATGGAACGATAAACAAGGACTCAGACACGGTCTTGCTGTATAGAGCTCCAACCAGGTGAGATAAGCAGATACCTTCCAGTGACCAACTCAACTTAAAGTCTGAAAGTTGACGTGATAGAGTCAATTGGTCTAAACTATGGGGAGGAAAAATGGAATTAAATTTTGCCCTTACTTTACCTGGCAAGTAAACCACTGAATAGACCCTCCTGCTTCTCCCCCCTTTTAGGGTTTCTAAGGATAGAGCAGATGCAAAGCCAGACAAGCCCTGAAAAGCAGGTTAAACTGTCATACTGAGATGACACAAGTGTCAGTGATAAGCTTAAAGAGCCTCTGTGCTCTGGACATGCCTCTTCCTTCTCCAAGCCTCAGGTTAGAAGCTGAGACCTACACAAGTTCCGATGTTAGACCAATGGGGTGGTTTTTATGGAGCCCCCTGAGATAAGACAGTATGCTCCAGGCATCCTAATCCCTGCCTCCCTCTACCCCACACGAACCTCCAATTCACAGAAATGGAGAGGTAAGGACATCTGGAGGAAGCACCAACAACCTATGCCTATTTTTTTCATTGAAGCATTTTAAGTGGATTACTGATTTCTGCCAGAATGGTGTGGTGAAAATTCCATTCATCCTGAAGACTGGCATTTGAACACTAAAATGAAAATTTCCTCTCTGACCATTTTTGAAAGTGAAAATAGTTTGCTAAATGAATGGAGAGTATAAACATGACTTCAAGAAAATAAATGCAAGAAATATTAATCTGGCTAAGAAATTAGTCTGTTGTTGAAGCATTGTGTCCCATCAGAGAAACCGTAAATAAAACCCCAGCTCACCCGAGCCCTACAAGGATTACCTCTTGAAAGCAAGCCAAATTGAAATCACTTTAGTCATCTGAATAGAGTTTTTTCTCTAAAGCCTGTATTGCAAAACCCTCTCTCCTTAAAGAGTATGCTTTTCAGGGGCGCCTGGGTGGCGCAGTCGGTTAAGCGTCCGACTTCAGCCAGGTCACGATCTCGCGGTCCATGGGTTCAAGCCCCGCATCAGGCTCTGGGCTGATGGCTCGGAGCCTGGAGCCTGTTTCCGATTCTATGTCTCCCTCTCTCTCTGCCCCTCCCCCGTTCATGCTCTGTCTCTCTCTGTCCCAAAAATAAATAAAAAACGTTGAAAAAAAAAAAAAAAAGAGTATGCTTTTCAGCTGGAACTTCAATAATGTGCCATTCTCCAATACACTGAGGCCCATCAGCTGGGCTTGGCATGCAACTGGTGCTCAAGAAATAATCACTGAGGAAATGATGCCTTCCTGGCACATTCAGAGGGGCTGAAACGCTGGCCTCTTGGTTAAATGTCGTCAGGCTTTGGTGGCCCTTTGTGGTTGTTGCTGTTGTCTGTACGTATTTGTTTATTATTATTTTTCATGTTTATTTATTTTTGAGAGAGGGAGGGGAAGGGCAGAGAGAGGGGAGAGAGAATCCCAAGTAGGTTCTGTGCTTTCAGCATCGAGCCTGATGTGGGCCTCAAACTCATGAACCGCAAGATCATGACCTGAGCCAAAATCAAGAGTCGGAGGCTTAACTGACTGAGCCACCCAGGTGCCCCTGTTTATTTTTAAGAGACTTCTGTTTCTGTGACATAAGCTATGACTTGTGATTTCTTTCCCATCATCCTCCCAATGCCTAGATGGAGCAGGACCTTTTCTTCCTAATTTGCTTATAGGCTGGAAATCAGAAAAATCAAGCTTAGTCAAGTGGTGTGTCAAGTACAGGCCTTTGCTTTTTATATACAAAGAAGTTAATTACGTTGTTTGTAGCGGCAATCAGTGAGGTCATTACTAAGAACAAAACAGAAAGTCTCTTAAGATATGCAGCTAAGTGGAAAAACCAAGGGGCACAGCACTGTGTGTAGTATGCTATCACTTATGTAAAAATAAGGAAAAAGGAATCTGTAACCTCTTGATTCTGCACACGGTACTTCTGGAGGGACATGCCATAAGAAACTAGTATAACTGGATGCTCACCGGCTGATAACTGGGTGGCTGAGGGATGGAGATGAATGGAACCCTTTCACAGTTCATAGCTCGATTTTGCGGGGGAACCATAAACATGTATTATCTTTTTTTTTTTTTTTAAGTTTATTTATTTTGAGAGAGAGAGAGATGGAGAGAGAGAACCCCAAGCAGGCTCTGCACCAGCAGCACAGAGCCCGACACGGGGCTTGAACTCAGGAACTGTGACAGCATGACCTGAGCCGAAACCAAAAGTCAGACGCATAACAGACTTAGCCACCCAGTCTCCCTAAACATGTATCACCTTAAAAAAACAAATCAATAATAAAGGTCACTACTATAAAATATTGGCTACTCTACTCAGGGGGTTTCCCCCACGATTTCCTTGTTTGTAGGTTTGCTCAGGTAGGTAGCTACTGCCTGGTTGCAGGTGTAACTGTCACTGTACCTGTACCACGGCCAGGAGCAGCAAACTTACCCTGGTATTCTGATACGCCTCCTATAAATTCTCTTCATTTGCAAATATAAACCTTCCACTACAAGCCACCCTCAGATTACACGCTCCATTGAAAATGAATTTAAACACCTCACGTTTTCAAAAACTTCTGTAATTCTGACCTGCTTTACTCTTAAGTTAAAATCACATCATGTAGATATCACATTAAATATGTTGCTCTAGGACCAATCTCCAAAACTCTCACATATGTGTCTCAGACTTTGCAAGACACGATGACTTGGGTGGGAGTAGGGGTGGAGAGAGAGAACAGGTACATGGTGAGCACAGTCCAAGGTGAGAACAAAGATGGGGTCAGAAGACGTGGGTCTGCTTCTCCATCTGGTTGCGTGTGTAGTACTGACAAACCAGTTCTGTGCTTTCCCCCCAAACACCTTACACCAATGAAAGAGGCTGAGGGTGACGGGTAGCTGTTACAGGTCCAAGCCTAAGTTGCTCCGAAATCACAAAGAAAGCAAACAAACAAAAAAACCCCACAAAGAAAGTTAGAGCTCCTCAGTTAATTTCAAGTAACGCTTATCATACAAACATCAACAAAGACTCGCAGATAAGACAGATTCAGAAGATTCTGTTTTCAAACCTTGACAACATTCCCAAATGCTAGATGAGGCTTTCAAGCTGCGTTGCCCATGCCAGTATGGCCAGATGCTTCTTTTGTGCCAGACTCTTTAATTCTGGTGCATGACACCTGCTCCTGGAGTCGACTGTCTCAGCCACGAAGGGAGTCACCTGCAGGATGGATGCTGGTGCTGGGAGAGGAAAATCTACTCAATGCTCTCTAGGATAGGGACTGTCCAGCCCTGGCAGAGGGACAGTGCCGGCTCAGTCCAAGTAATACCCGGAGCAGAGCACTCACTATCCTCTTGGCTCCGTTCTCCAACTATGACACAGTGTTGGATGTAGGGAAAGTGGGCCAATCAGGTGCCAGGCGAAAAGAAAAAGGGATGCTCAGATAGTTCCAATATGCTATGCTTTTAATGACCAGCTACGGGTTTTTCTCCAAAACTTACTTTCATACTCACACACTTCATACCTTATATCTGGCTTGATGTAAAAAGTACCTCAGGTTGGGATCCTGGACATCTTATCACTTAACTCCACAAATGTCCTGCCTCTCATTATCTATGTCTGTTAAAGAGAGAGAACCAGAACAAATATCCTATTCGTTTCTTGAAAGGGCTGTTGTAGGTTCAGATATGAAAACTGCCACAGAAACTCACAGGTGGTCATTTGGGATCTACCCACTTTTGCTGGCAGTATTCTCCTGAACTGTTTGTTTCTGGGGGTTTTTGAGTACCCACCAACTAAATGAGCTCCCTCCATTCTGCCATCCACAGCGGCTGATGAAATTTTTAAACCCTGAGCTCGGTTTCTATTTTGAGGGGCAACCATCTGTCCAGGGTGGGCCTCGTAGGCCTGAGACTTCATCTTTGGGAGTGGTCACCTGGCGGAGTTGTCAAAGTTAATGCTGAAGGTATTCTTCCTTCCGTATTTCCGTGAAACAGAAAGGAACCACAGGTAATTCCCATAGTGACCATCCAGGCTCAGAGAGCTCCATCTACCATGTTACTCAGTCCTTCCCCTTACAGGGGAGGCTGCTCAGGAAGGTGTGGTCCTCTCTTTCTAATGGCATGTCAACACAATCTGTTAGATGTTTTGACAGAAGTAGGGAGAGAGAGAAATTAGTTTTCTAAAAGATTGAAATCTTGGTTTAAGGGGCTACCCTTCTTACTCTTTAATAAAAATCCTTGCTACTATAAAAAACAAACAAACAACCTTATCCACAAATATTTTTTCCCATATGTAGTATGTCAGTTTTGAAACTGAATATCGCTGACTGAATCCTAATACTCTTTAGGAATTTAGGAACAGCACCATGGGGTCAGACCCTATCCACCAAAGTCAGGCCCAGGAACCAACAGAGTCTCTAGCCCAGGTTGTGCCAGGAGAATATGGACCTCTCCCTGACATCAAGCATTAAAGGTGAGGTAGATAGAGCCCAATTTCTTCTGGAGCCACTTATGGCCCTGCCCTGTACAAAGCAGTTCTCACCTCTAAAAATCCACTCGTACTTCCTGTCTAAACCACTTCTCAAATGTCTGTTTCCAACAGCGCTCCTTATGCATGCCCTAAACTCAGTCACCACAACACTTGTTCTACTCACACTGCCCTTTGTTGAAATGTGTGATGATTGATGAACACAACAGGGTTTACCTCCTTAAGGCCATTCATCATTTGATCAATTCTGATTGTGCTCTTTTTCAGACTTTGCTTTTTCGAATTAAAGAATCCTACTCTTTGATCTGATTTGGTCCCCTTTTCTGATCTTGATGAGATCCATCAGATCCCTTTGGGAGCATGGACTGCACTGCACACAGTACTCCTGGCAAGGCAAACTTACTGTTTTGTGCTCGAAGCCTTTTGACCAAAAGAGGAGACCTGGCTGAAGTCCTTAGGAATTTCCAACTCTTGGATGCCTTTCTTTTCAAATAGATTCTCTCTCAGTTAAGTTTCCCTTACTTAAAGCCACCCACTTTTTACCAGCTTGTCTCTTGTAACACATCTCTACCCTGACCTGAAGTTTACTAAACACTTGCTATATGCCAAACCACACTATGAGCAAGTGCCGCCCCTTCTCCTTCGTGACTGCAAGGTAGGTAGCATCACCCCCACGTGTGGGCAAGGACACAAAGGCTTGGAAAGGTGAAAACAGCTTGCCCAAATTGTAGGGCAGGTACAACTGGCATGTGAAGGCAGAGTAGGCCAGCATCAAATCCAAACTCCAAATACTTTCCCCAAAGTAATTCCCTGGTACCCAATGGTCTGGATACTTCACCTTCAGATAACATAAAGACACTAAATAACATTTGCTGATCACTGGTCACTAAGAACCCTTCTCCCTTCAAAAGTGCTTGGAGATCCTTACCCTTTGTTTCCTTTCATTGTCAACTGCCTGGCCACAAAAACGTAACATGTTAGCCTGTGGTAACATAGTTTTTAAATAACATTTTAAAAAATAACAACAAAAAAAAATTATTTTGAGACAGAGGTGCACAGAAAGAGAGGGAGACAATCCCAAGCAGGCTCCACGCTGTCAGCACAGAGCCCAACACAGGGCTTGAACTCACAAACTGTGACATCATGACCTGAGCTGAAACCAAGAGTCAGATGCTTAACCGCCTGAGCCACCCAGGTGCCCCTTTTACGCGAATTCTACCAAGGGAGTCTGAAAAGCTTAAAGATATTATAGCTAACAGTTGCCCCAAATCCACTTGCTCATGAATCCCCTCAAAACACTTTAGTTAGAAATCATATCATCTCCACCACTACTAACACCGTTAGATTATTTTTGTGTTTGGTAAGTGTATCCTTCTCACTGGCTTCACTTGAATACCTGGTTAAGTGCTGAAATACACTCAACTTCAATTTTCTGTCTTATCTGTAGTATTTGTTATACAGAAATATCAGGTTATTCTTCTGACCTTCCAACATTTTAAAAATTATAAGAACACAAAGGCTTTCAGGCCTCTTGTAATTTCATCAAGCCCCCACTTTCCATGAGTTTCCACTTTTGTTCTAGACTTGTGTGCATCTTCGTTTAGCTAACCAATTGGACCAACCATACTGCCTCGGTTATTCTCAAGTACCGTTCTTCACTCCAGGTGGGGGCCTCCCTCTGCCCACACATCCGATTTAACACCCAGTTGTTCATGGTCTTCTCACTGCCTACAATGCCTGACTTCTTGTCTATTTCAATTCTATCCATCCTCCAGAGGTGGATTCTAATCCCATCTCTTCCATCAGCCTTCATTGACCTGCCTGTTCTCCACTACTCTTTCCTTGTTCTAGAACGCTTTAATAATCAATCACCCATATCACTCATTCTGCACGTATTCCCGTCTGAAATGTTTATGTCTTGTTACTTAAGTTCCTGAAAAGCAAGCGCCACAACATTCACTTTTCTCCAGTAGTTCCCTTCGGTGTCAGAAACTCAAATTTGCTAAGAGAACAATTAGCACTTGTTTTATGCATCAGGACAATCTTTCTCATCAACTCAATAGCATTACCAGAACATTCCTGCTTGCAGAGTGTCTCTGGCTCTCACAGCTCTGGGCCAGTGACTCCCTTAAAATATTGTCATCAAAAGGTCGTTAAGTTGTTTTGTGACAGAAAACAGGGGCTGAATATATGGGTAGATCTGCATGGTGAAGGTACACATACCATTTAAACTCTCAACTGGGATAAGCACCCAGCATATAAACTCCAGAAAGAGTAACACTGTTTATAAGAGATTTTGCTATAGAATATCATATATCGCTTTGTAGGAATGTATATTTTAACCACTGGTATTAAATTCCTTAGGTCATACACACACACACATTTTCCAAAGCCAAAGCTAAACTTTTCTCTAAGAATCTTAAGTGGAAATACAGCTACTTAAATCAAACCATCTAGCTAAATCCAGGTAATCAGACCCATGTAATAATGAGAAAGCTAAATCACTGGAAACTCAAGTTCCATTTTCCCCCTCACTGTGACCTCCACTGCCTATCAAAGAATCTCAAAAGAATGGTCCTGATTTCAACTCTAGGACAGATCTGGTTAGAAAAGCTCTACTGCTACAATATTAGAAAGTCATCTAGTTTTACAAATGAGAACAGAATTAAACAATTACTCCTCTTAGAATAAACAAGATTTTAGTTTCCAGTGTATACCTCATACATGAACCACAATGATAAACAGCCATTAAAAGAGAACTAAACGTGGCCCTTATAAAAGGAACTGCCTATGGAGTTGGATAAAAAGATGTGAAAAATTATCTTATTGTGATTACCATATTAAGAAGATGATGAATCCTATTTCTCACTTGACTGACATTGTTATTGGCCCCAGAATAATTTCTATGAGCTAAGAATAGCATCTTTTATTTAGGTATTTAGGTATGAAGCCAGAACGATATGCCATTCTGACAGACTACGGTAAAAATGAACTAGGGTCCCTAGAATATTCCTGCAAGTAGCTCAGATCCAGGATAATGCCCAAAGGGAAAGTGAAACTCTTGATAAGCACTACTCACTGATCTTCTGTTCCAAAAAACTTCACAAAGAAGCATTTCTTTCCACGCGGTTTCTTCAAGTCTTTGGGTGGATTAACAATCTGGGGAGTAAAAGGGAGGAAAAAAAGGTTTTTCCGTACCTCTAAGTTGGTAAGAAGAAAAATGAAATAAAAGGAATATGCTTGAAAAGAACCCAGGGCCTAGTGCATGTCCAAATCTGGCACTTATATACTGAGATGTATGGAAATGTGCAAATATTCTAGGAACTTCTAGAATACATCTACCATGTAGTAGGGTTTGGTAGACAGAAAATCCCTTTCACTGCAATGGCCCTGTTTTAAAAGCAGTTAAAACTAACATCAATGTCAACTCCCCCAACCATGTGACCCTTAAATCACTGAAGAAATGCAGAGAACGTTCTTAAAAACACTTCTGTGAAGTAATAACGTCAAGTGAGGATTACACTTCTCATGGTAAGCATCGGGTATAGAATTGTTGAATCAATACCTCGTACACCTGAAACTATTGTAACGTTGTATATCAATTATGCTTCAAAAAATAAAAATAAAAAAACCTGTGTACGAAGAGTTGAGACAGGTAATAATGACAATGAAGGACAACTGAGGCAATGAATATGCCATATTGCACAGAGATAGTCTAAAGACATTTCCTGGGCTCCTAGCAAGAATATAAAAACAGAACATTTGGAAAGCTATGACGGATCGCCTCATGCAAAATCTGGAATGCCAACTTCTGCAAAGAGGCACTGGAGCAGCACATATGGTAACATGGAAAGAAGATTTAAACTTAGTTGGGACAAAAATACTTTGACTTTTCGCTAACCTACATTTAGATTTCTCTCTTCCTGGAGAATTTATTTTCTTCTCCTTTTGTTACATTTAAGTGTAAAGCTAAATTCAAATTAAAACTGATTTCCAGGATTAAAAAACTTCACCAAAACCATCTCTGATTCAAGAGATAAGCATTTACTGCAGATTAAATAACCTGGTTTATATTATATTGCCTTTTCTAAACAATCTGAGAGTAGGAAGAGAAAAACTCTGAGTGTTAATTTAAATAAGTCCAGTTCAGGGATGCCTGGGTGACTCAGTCAGAAGAGCATGGGACTCTTGATCTCTGGGTGGTGAGTTCCAGCCTCAGATTGGGTGCAGACATTACGTCAACAAGTAAATAAGTAAATAAATATTTTTTTCCCCCAAAGTAGGTCCAGTTTAACTAAATGTTTAACTAAATTTGAGGGGAACACATCTTACATTCTCACCTCCTCACACCCAACTTCAGATGTCTTCCATTAATAGCAAGACACTCACCTTTCCTGGCCAAGGAGGATACCGGCCGAGTTTCCCCCTAGAGAAAACACAGAGTCAGCATTTGCCCTGGAAAAGCCAGTCCATCTCCTTCAACCCACTCAGCATGAAATTTATTTTCCTAACTCTCCACCTGCACCCTCAAGTGCCAAAACAAAAGCTGGCAAACAGGAGTTCTTAATTTGGCTTCCACAGCTGGGCCCAAGAAGCCCAAACTCTTCAGAAATAGAATGCAAAAGTGCTTAAGATTTGTGCATTCTTTTGGTGACAAGGAACACAGAACAACAAAACCAATCAAGAGTCACTTGTCTAAGAGCCTCCCCATGACGGGGGTCGGGGGGCAGTTTGCTCTGTAAACACAGACTTCCCCTTACAAAGTCTGGTTTAATTCACCGCGAGACCAGCCCGACTTTGACAAATGCTAATGGAAACCTTCCTCTGGGTCGAGAAGAGAGCTACGTCGCTCGAGGGAAGCGGCGACGATCAGTCTTGGTTCGAGCGGTAGTCTGAGACACAGAAGCACACCACGAGAGGCACCCAAGAAGGCACTGGTCACTGCCAAGCCTTCGGTCGTAAAGGAGAAGTCTCCCTTCATTTCTTCACGGGGCAGCGCCAGCAGTCCGGTTTCGACACCCGTGGCCAAGCCGCCCGCACAGGTCGATTCCATCGCAACGGGAGTTTTGACGGGCTTGCCCAGGCGAGATGGCCCCGGTGGCTCCCCGGTTCTCCCGCTTTCCGGGAAGCCTCCGCAAGACCCCAAGAACCCGGTGTCCGCGGGAGCTGTGCGGCGCCGGTGACTCCCTTCACGGTGTCCGCCGGCGTGCAGGTGCGGAGCGAAGCCCTCCCCCGGGCGGCCTTGGAGCTCAGAGCCCGGCCCGCCGTGGCCACTCTCGGCCTCAGTCCCCCGGGGCCGGGCTGCCCCTTCCGCCCGGCGTCGCTCCCAGCGCCGGCACCTCGTCTCGCCCTCTCTCCGCAGCCTGGAGTGCATAGAAAGGCAGCTCCGGGGCTGGCCGCGAACCCCGCGCCCAGTGAGGGAGCTCCCCGGCGCACCTCGCTTTACCCTGGCCGCCCGGACTCACCACACCAAATCGCCGAGCCGCAGACTCACAGCCGCCATCTTACCACCCAACCACAGCCGACGCACGGGCCGCCGGGAACATCAGGTCGCCCCGGCGCCGCCCATTGGAGTGCGCCCGGCCACGTGACGGGGACCGGCTGTCACCGGCCACGCCGCTGCTCTGACGTCACCGCGCCCGTGGGGGTTCATTGGCCGGCCGAACGGCACGTGACCCGGGCGCCGCGGTCTCGGCGCGCCGGAGCCCGGAGACTCCCGGCTCCTTCCCCCTCCCTCCGGCTCGTGACAACGAAGCGCCCGCGGTCTGAAGCGGCGGAGGCGGCGGTGAAGGTGCTGCCGGCCGAGTGCGCGAGGGAGCCGGCCCTGCGGCCCGCCCTGCCCCTGGGCTCCGGCCTCCAGTCCCCTCCCGTCCGCGCTTCCGTTACGGCCGTTAGTCCGGCGCGGGGGCCGGCCGTGTCTCCACTCCGGGAGCTGCCCTGACGGACCTCGGCGCGGCCTGGAAGCCAGCCTCCGCCCGAGCCCGGGGCCCGCACCCGGCGGGCTCTGCGTGGCCTCGCCCGGGAGGGCGGACGGGTCCTTCCGTGCGCGCTTTCTAACGGCCGGCGTCCGAGGAGCGGACCGGAGCCCGCGTCCGCCTCTCAAGTTCTCCCGGGGCGCCCGAGCAGCCCGCCGAGGTCCCGAGTTGCCCGACCGACGTGGAGCCGGCGTCTCTCCGCTTCCTCCGGGGCCGGCGCGGCGACACGGCCGGCGAGGCTCCCCCGGGCGCGCGAGGACCCAACCATGGGCCGCGGAGCGGGCCGGCCGCCCGCCGGGAGGCATGGCTCGGGGGCCGGCCGCTAGCAGCGCCGCAGCCCGGGCGCCCGGGCCGGCATGAGGACGGCCGCGGGGGGACGAGTGCGGCCCGTGGGGCCGTAGCCTGCGTCGCGCCGGGGACAAAGGTGCGTGTCTTTGTCGGGACCGGGCTCTCACGTAAGCCTTGTTGTAGTTTGACACTTTTAGAGAAGTTGGGAGTGGCTGTTGTGACAACAGGAAGGCAAATGCTCGCGTAGTTTCAGTACGTGAAAACCAAGTCATTGAATGGGGAACTTGTTCACATCAGTTCAGCACAGGGCCCACACACACATCCCGGGGAAAAAATAAAAATGTTTGGAAAGGTCCCAATCGCAGTTGCAGACTCCGAGTAAGTCTTAAGTGTATTTAAGAGTTTTTCTTGAGTCGTCCTCTGCTTGAAAAGGTGGCGGATCCACACGCACCTCCTGTAGGCGTTTTTGTCCTACAGACTTTGGTTTCAAGAGTGTTTTGTTTTTTTGTTTTTTATTGAGTTGGCTTGTCCACAGCCTGGTATTTTTTTAGACTTCGGTTTCCCTAAAGTGCCGACAATTAGTTTCAGGAGCTGTCATTTACTGTTTTGTCCTAAGGACAAACCGATAATTGGAAGCACATTTAAGATTCCAGGAAATGATTTCATAAAATTCAACATATGTTCTTAATTTAAAAACTCTTTTAATTTTGAGGAATTGAAGGAGATCTTAATGATTTGATAAAATATCCGAATTTTAAGTCAACATCACATTGGACCTAGAAGTATTCCCATGAGAGTCAGAACATGGTGAAGAATATACGTTTAATATTATTCTGGAAGTTTTAGCCAATGCAATAAGACATGAAACAAAAGTAAACACTTCAGAAAGTAGACAAAATTCTTATTTCTGGGGATGATAGGACAGCCTTTTGTGGAAAAAAAAAAAAGGGAAAGCCATTAAAGTAAATGAGTTTAGTAAAGAGACTAAAAAACTAGCAAAAAAAATTAAGTTTTTCTTCACTGATAATCAGTTTGAAAGTACAATAGTTATAAGGATGCATATTAAAAAATACATATTTTCTGAGAACCGAGATGCAACAGTTAGCATTTCTTGGATAATTGCCAGTTGAAGTTTTTTAAGAAGGATGTTTGCGTGTGTACAATATTGTGCTTTTATTTAGGTTGATGTTCAACTTGTTAAAGTTGATTATTTAAATACTTAGTTTTTCTTAAGCCTTTTAAGTTTTACTCCCTTAAATTATTCTATTTGCAAATTTAAGAATAGAGATGTAAAGAGTATTTGATCCTTGACAGAGTTTCAGTTAAGGTACCAGTTTAACAGATTATATTCCCCTAAACAGTGAACTTTTTACAGTGTTTTAAACTACACTTAAAGTCCATATGTTCTCTCACGTACTTCAAACTTCTAAAATGGCGAACTTGTAAACTTAATAGTAAAATCTTCCCAAAGACCCAACTCTGGTATGTCTGATAGCTGTATAAATCAGTTTTAAACGAACACTTTTAAACTTTTGTTTAAGCATTTCAAATTAAAATTGTAAGTCTAACATTTCAGTCCTTATTATGTCTGATTCTCTTAAATATTTCACATAATTTAGTAACAGCTAGCAAGCAGTTGTCATGATTATAAGATATAATCCAAACTCTAACTTCAAAGTGTTAATATGCTATAGGTTTGATTTACTTTAGTCTTATTTCTGTAACTTCTTAGGCCTGCAAAGTCACACAAGTGAGAGCAGTTTTACCATCTAAGTGAATGAAGTTACAGTATGTAAAATGTGGATCATGATAAAGTTACATTTAAAAATTACTGCCTGGGGGCACCTGGGTGGCTCAGTCGGTTAAGTGTCAGACTTCAGCTCAGGTCATGATCTCACTGTGCATAAGTTCGAGCCCCACATCGGGCTCTGTGCTGACAGCATCGAGCCTGCTTTGGATTCTGTGTCTCCCTCTCTCTCTGCCCTTATCCTACTCATGGTGTGTCTGTCTCTCTCTTTCCCTCTCTCTCTAACATTAAAAAAATTTTTTTTAAATTATTGCCTGGACAGGGACCTGGTTGCCATTTCCAGAGTTAACTTCCTATATCCCATGTGCTACTTGATAGATTGCCTCCCTATAGTGAGACTCCCAACTGCTTGTGTCAGTGGGGGATCTTTAAGCCTCAGCTTTCAGCTGTGATTTATTTTTACAACCCAGTCCATGATGAATGTCTTGGGAGCCTTGAAAGTTTCTTTTAGGGGATTTCTTTTCAGTATTTTAGTGCACAATGGTTTTTTGCACTGCAGACCTGTTTTGCTGCTAATCACTTGGCTGTCTACTTAGAATTATTTTAACTTTTTTTTTTTTAAGTTTATGTTGAGAGAGAAAACATGAGCACAAGTGGGGGAGGGGCAGAAAGAGGGAGAGACATAATCGCAAGCAGACTCTGCACCCTCAGCACAGAACCTGATGTAGGGCTGGAACTCATGAACTGTGAGACGATAACCTGAGCCGAGACCCAGTTGGACACTTAACCAGCTGAGCTACCCAGGTGCCCCTTAACTCTTCATTTTTGGATATTTTACTCCCTGGTCTTAGAGATCACAATTTTTGGTCATAGTAGAAAGAACAAATGCTGCCTATGGACTAGTATACATTCCTATGTGTGGATGTGTATGATATGTGTAAATCTTCCTGAATTAGTCACTACTTACTCGTTACTGTCAAAATATAGTGAGCTTTTCTTGGGAACTTGTCAAAATGATTCTAAAATTGATCTGAAATAATAAACAGGCTGGAATAGCTAAGTATTATTTTTTTTTAATACGAAATTATTGTCAAATTGGTTTCCATACAACACCCAGTGCTCATCCCAACAGGTGCCCTCCTCAATACCCATCACCCACCCTCCTCTCCCTCCCACCCCCCATCAACCCTCAGTTTGGTCTCAGTTTCTAAGAGTCTCTTATGTTTTGGCTTCCTTCCTCTCTAACCTCTTTTTTTTTTTTTTTCTTCCCCTCCCCCATGGTCTTTTGTTAAGTTTCTCAGGATCCACATAAGAGTGAAAACATATGGTATCTAAGTATTACTTTTAAAAGAATAATAATAAAGATGAACTTTGGATTGAAGATATTAAAATACACCATAAAATTTTTCACAACAGTGTAGTACTGGTTAAACAATGTCCGGTTTTACAGTACTAATCTAACAGGTTGGATTTCAGTAATAGATCTTAGGATGTCAAATACATTTCTACACACTACATGCCAAATCAGCATTGGAAAGAAAGGTTAGTGATAGATGCTGGGAAGAAGCCAAGTTAGAATTCAACATGTAAAATAAGTTTTTTTTTTTATCATACCTCACTCAAATAAAAAACAGTAAATAACATCAGGAAAAAGTATGGCAGGCATTATATATCTATGAGATACCGAAACGCTTACAAATCAGTTTTTAAAAATCACAGTTTTGACAGCCATTCCCTTAATGCTGGATATTGAGGTGATTTTTATCATTTTTCCTAGTCTGCAATGAATATCCTTACTTATTATCATGGTAGAAAGTTCACAGAAAAAAAAAAAGTTCATACTAAAGTATGAGTGTGAAAAAGGAAGACATAAGGTTATACAACAAAGTACACACAGAAATCTCTACATATACATGTGTTTACGTACATACATGCACGTATGTATACTTTTATATATATTTATATGGTATATGATTATATTCTGTAAACCCTTACAATTCTGGGCTTTACAATCTGTTTTGACCGTTCCCAGGCAGCTTTGAAAGTCTTCGGCATGTGATAATTTTTCACTTTGCCAAGGCCCAGTTTTGGGTGGAAGAGGCTGGTGTATTAGGAAATGAGCTGAGCCAGATTTCTCCTGAGACACTTGTTTTTTGCTTATCCCAGAGGAGGCAGTACCTTCTGTGAGCTGTTGAAAACTTTGTCATTGTGAAGATTGGCTTTTAATGAAAGTATACTGCTGGTGATGAAAGTATAGAGATCTTAAGAAAGAGATTATTCTCAGCCAGAAAAAAAAAAGTATTGGATAAATTAAATGAAAAATATTCTATGGTGGTCTTTGCAGTTTTAAGGATTTTTTAAGGCTCTGTCAGCATGGATTCTCTAACAGCAAGGATCCTTTGACTAGGTACAGAAAAAAAGAGTGGAAGGAAGTTTGCTGAACACTGATTATCTCTGAATGATAGGATTTGGGGTGATTTACATATACATATAAAAATGTTAAATTTAAGATGAATAGTAATTGAAGCAGGAAAAAGTACTAAGTGGTAATTAAGGTCAATTTAACAATGGATTCTTCTTGACAATGAAATTCTTTTAAGCTTAAATCTGTATACTTGAACAGGAAAAATCATTTTTATCATCTTGGTTTGACCTGGCCCTTCTTTTAATGTTAACAGAAGCCATGCAGTGACACCCGCTAAGACTTGTTGGTAGCCATGTCGGAGCCCCACAGGGTCCAGTTCACCTCTCTCCCAGGTTCTCTGAATCCTGCATTTTTGAAGAAATCCCGGAAAGAGGAGGTTGGGGGAACAGAACAGCATCAGGACTCTGAGCCGGCTGCAGCAGCTGTTCGGATTACGCTCACCCTCTTTGAGCCAGATCACAAGCGCTGCCCAGAGTTCTTCTACCCAGAGCTGGTGAAGAACATACGAGGGAAGGTGAAAGGCCTTCAACCCACAGACAAGGTACACCCCAGCAGCCTCAGACTCCATCTGCAGATAGAATGCATGGGACATCCTGTGCAAATGGGTCTTCTGGAGGGTGGAAACAAGGCTTGAAAGGCTTTTGCTGCCCCTAGATGACGGCATTCAGCCCCAAGCAGTCACAGGTGTGCTCGTTGTGCCTCTGGGTAAGAAAGGATAGAATTCTTTGTAGAACCATGACTGTTCATTCATCGACTGTTCATTGACTGGAATTTTGTGCTGGACATTTTTCTTTTCAATGAAATCTCACTCTGCCTAGTTAGCATAAGGACAGACAAGAAAAGACACTGATAGCTCATCTCTTCTGAACAGTGATATTCTAGATAGTTTATTTACCGGGATGAATGGAAACCTATTTTTGTGGGAGTTTTTTTGTTGTTGTTTTGTTTTATTTGCCAGAATTGGGTTGTAGCCTTCAGGTCTTGTGGGAATCAGTGCGGTTTCTTAAATGTTATTTATTTATTTATATTTATTCATAAATGTTTATTTTGAGAGAGCTAGAGAGTGAGAAGTAGAGGTACAGAGAAAGAGGGAGACAGAGGATCCCAGGCAGGCTCCACACTCGCCACAAAATCTAATGTGAGGCTCGAACTCGCAAACCATGAGATCATGACCTGAGCCGAAATAAAAGCGTTGGAAACTTAACTGACTGAGCCACCCAGGTGCCCCTCTTAAATGTTTTTTAAAAGACCTGTTTATTTTCCTGGCATATTTGTTTTACTTTTTAGTATGAAGCTTCTCAAATAAATACAGAATAGGATAATAATGTAATAAGGCCCATGTACCCATCACCAGCTTTAGCTATTACTAAAGTTTTGATAATTCATTAACATTGTAAAAATTTTTAAAAAGTTTTTACTGAATTATGTATATAAGAAAAATGCATATATGATAAGTTCACAGCTTGGTGCATTTTCACAAACTCAACACACCTAAGTAACCAGTACCTGGATTATAAAATGTACCATTTTCCAGGATACCAGAAACCATCCTCCTGCCCTTCCAAAATCCTAGCTAAAATACATGGCCCACTGCCATGATTTCTGACAGCTTAGATCAGTTTTGCATTTAAAAAAAAAAATTAATTAACTTTAACTTATTTTAATGTTTATTTTTGAGAGAGAGACAGGACGTGAGTGGGGGAGGGGGAGAGAGAGAGGGGAGGGGGAGAGAGAGAGAGAGAGAGAGAGAGAGAGAGAGAGAATATCCGAAATAGGCTCCAGGCTCTGAGTTTGATGCGGGGATCGAACGCGGAAATGGTGAGACCATGACCTGAGCTGAAGTCAGACGCCCAACCGACTGAGCCATCCAGACATCCCAAGTTTATTTATTTTTGAGGGAGAGGGAGTGTGAGCAGGGAAGAGGCAGAGAGGGGGGAGACAGAATCCCAAGAGGCTCCGTACTGTCAGCACAGAGCCTGATGCAGGGCTCACATTCACAAACTGTGAGATCATGACAGCTGAAACCAAGAGTCAGTTGCTTAACTGACTCAGCCGTGCAGGTGCCCCTGGGTGTGCACGTTTTGTATTTTATGTAGATGGAATCCTACAGTGTGAGTAGGAAGTAGGTGAAGATCACAAGCACCTACCCTGGTGCACTGTGCTAGGCTCTGAGGCAAGGGTTAGTGGGGTCCCGCACTTGGAGTATTTTGATCTCTAGAGTGACTCTTAGTAAAATAAGGATTAGCCTAGTACCTGGCTCACAGGGTGTTTGAGGTTAGAATGAGATCATGTAGGCAAAATTTCTAGCAGCAGAACTTAGTGGCCAGTGCTCCTTCAGTCTGATTCACTGTTGTTTGGGTTGGATGCCTTTGGTTAGGAGCATTGTCTACTTTCTTTGCTCAGATAAAAATGTGTTTCCTTGATTAAGATCATCTTCCATTAGCTGAATGAAGCCAGTAAGTTTGTGCCAAAGGTCAACCTTTCATATTTGGGCTAGTGGGCAAGATGAGGAAAAATAATTTCAAATCTACGCAAGCTTCCTTTTCCAAAGTAGGAATTGGATGATCTTCCTTGAGAGGAAGAGACAGTAGCAGAGATTGATTAAAATCTTTATTTATGGGCTCAAACCAAATTAGTAGGTCAACTGAAATTAGAATACCAGTACTGTGATTTCACCTTTCTTGGGGGTCCAAGTGCCCTTCTCTATTGGAGAAAAATTTATGGAGCATACACAGAGAACTTTGGATTCATTTCCAGGGGATTCACTCTCCTGGCCTTCAGATACAGAACTCCTGAATCATTGTGTCTACTCTGTGGTGTTCAAAATATTACGTAACCTGACAGATTCATGTATTAATTCATTTACCATATGTTTCTTGTAATGTAAAACTATTGTGTTAGATACTGAGGAGTACATAAAGGTGGAGAAGTCACTATCCCAGCCTCAAGGGAACTTTCAGTCTTGTATGTATTTTAGAATTATGCCAACACAGGTAACAGGTGTTACAATGTGGTAATTGTTTAAGTCTGGTACAAATAAAGCACTGGAAGGCTTGGACAGAGGAGAGCTTACATCCCAGGTGATGTGTTTGGACAGAGCTGGACTTTCATATGTTCGGGAAGTAGTGCTTTTGGACAACTACTGTTTGCAAGACATGAAAGAGTACACATTGAATCCAGGACTGCTCTATATTGGTAGAATTTCTTAAGATTATTTTAACCACTTAAGTTATATGTGATCATTATAGAAAATTTAGAAGATACAAATGAGTGCATGTTCTAAAGACCACTCATTTGTGATGCCTGCATCATATGTATGTTCCCTATTATCTCATTATGCACATATACCCCTATCATTTAACTGATCTTTTATGGGTGGGTTGGATTTCAGGAGGCAGAAATGGGAGACTGAGGCAATTGAGTTTTGTCTTCAGACAGGCATCCAATCTTTAGTGATTTTGGTCTACTCTGAAGGCTTAAATGTATTTGATACGAGAGGCTTTTATTAAAATGAAGGTTCCTTGCCAAAGAAACCTAAGGTCCCAACTCTGGAAAACGTACTTAATGAGAAAAATGCAACAGTTTACAGAGTAGAATTAAACTTTGGAAATTCATGTGAAAATATTTGGAATGTGTATTGATATTGTACTGAGCCATCAAAATAAGCTTCTAAGGAACGGGAATGCTATGAACCTGGGTTTGACTTCTGGTACCACTGAGGGAAGTGCAAGTTCATACCACTCTTCCAACCAGTAAGGCAGAATAGCTCTCAAGAGCTTGCACTATTTTCAGTGGGTTCTTAACCTTTTTGAGCCATTAATTGCTTTGGAAGTCCAATGAAGCCTATGGACCTTCTTAGAACAATGTTTTTAAATGCATAAAATAATTTTTAGGAGTACCGAGGAAACTAGCTATATTGAAACACAGTTCTGTGTAGGTTGAATATCCCTGAATATAGGCCCTTTGCCATTTTTGGAGCCCTCTGGGACCTAGTGCTATGGTGGGCCATTGTAGTCATTCAGTTAAGTTTCATTGAATCACATGAATGGAAACTTGACTTTAACAACTAATTAAACAGTGATGGGACAGTAGCATGTTTTTTCCCTTTTCTGAAAAAGAGTTGTTTTTATTCAGTTTATAGGTATTGAGTAGTCAGTACTACAGTCAGGTATTACAGATAGGGTTGTGGGAATTTTTTTGTGACTCTTACTTTTGTGAAATGATCTCTTTACAGAAGAAAGATCTCTCAGATCCTTTCAATGATGAAGAAAAGGAAAGGCATAAAGTGGAGGCCCTTGCCCGGAAATTTGAAGAAAAATATGTAAGATTTCTCTCTTGGGCAACAAAACAACCTCACTGAGTGGGAGAGGTTTCCAGACATTTTTATGTTCCTTTAGTGGATTATCACCTAAACAAGTGCAGAGGTTGGAGAGAACAAAATGCGATTATTAGATAAATGCATTAAGGTACAGAAAATGCATGTGGCAGGCACTAGTGTATGAAGCTAAATGGATGAATGAGCAAGAAGGGCCTTTTACTCCTAGAATTTATGCTTAGAATAAATATTATGATACAAAGCATACAAAACCACTTAGTTCCTTCTTCTGTCTTAGGCCATTTTGTGCAGATAGAAATCTATTCTATTTTAAAAGGTCTTCAGGGAACGGGGTGTGGGGTGGGTGTAGGTGTGTGTGTCACTGTTCCACGCTTTACAACCTTGAGTCACTAGTTGATGGAGTTCAAGGCAGCAATTAATTCTATGTATCAAAAAAAGCATGTGACCTCAGAATTAAACATTTATTAAGAGGGTAGGCCTCATGTTATATGTTCTTAGCACAGTTACACATGGAAAAAGCACATGACCTATTTTAAATTTTAGGGTGGAAAGAAACGTAGAAAAGATCGGATACAGGACCTGATTGACATGGGGTACGGTTATGATGAATCGGACTCCTTCATCGATAATTCTGAGGCGGTAAGTCCTTACTGAAAATGTCATTGGAACCACCTTAGCTCCTACTGAAAACCGCCTGGAGGTGGGAATGGGGTCAGTGTGGGCATGCCTTCAGTGTGAAGAAGAAAGAGCTGGCCTGGTGAGAGAGGGAAAGTGACATCCTTGATCTGGCCTTGATTCCCTCACTGAAAATGACCAGATCGATCCAAACACCCTTTAGTTTGGACATTTGTGGTTGACGAGAAGCAGGTCTTAGCATACTGACTGTCTGAAACGTGACAGAACACCACAGTCGTACCTGCTCTGTCAAGACCCACTCTGCACCTTTGGATTTGAGTACCAGAACGTGTAGCTGACCATTTGTTTTCTCCCCCTTCAGTATGATGAGCTTGTTCCTGCTTCTTTGACTACAAAGTATGGAGGATTTTACATTAACTCGGGAACCCTGCAATTTAGACAGGCATCAGAATCTGAAGACGACTTCATTAAAGAAAAGAAGAAAAAATCTCCAAAGGTTAGAACAATACATGATTTTGGATTTCGGAATTGCTTTTTTCTACATGACTTTATAAGATCAGTAGGTGACTTACCAGAACATGTGCTGGTTTAGGTTGGCTCAGGAGATTGGTGGAAAGGCTTGAGCCATGCCAAGGCCGACAGGTCACTTCTCATACCTGTAGTTGGGCAAGGTGCTGTGAACCTGGAGCTGTCTGTGCCTGTGTCCCAGCAGGCTCGGCAGCGATTCATTTCTCAAGGTGGTTTTAGGACAGGGACTAGGGCAGTGAAGAGTGTGGAGTGAGGGGAATTTGTACCAGCCTTGCTGTGTCTCTTCTGTGGACATGTAGAGGACTTCAGTTCCCAGGGCTGTCACCCCGACAAAACAAGTGAGCCTTAAGATAAGTTTATTTTGAAATCTACCTACCACTGCTTGCGTGTTTACAACAAGATGTAGGGCCTGCATACAGCTTACTTGAAGTAGAAAAGTTTCAGGCTACAGAATGGCCTCTTGCCTCAGCCCTGGGTGCTTCCAGGAGACACTGTCAGTGGGATTGCTGTGTTGACCTGCTGCAGGTCTGTGGTCCAGGGACTGGTCTGAAAGCTGTTGCTCTTGAAGGAGGTGAGGCAGCTCTCGGGATGAACCCCGGGCGGAGCAAGGCCAGTGCTGTGTAGTGCACTTGCTCCCTGAGTTAGGGAGCCGTGTAACTGTGCCTTGTCTTTAATTCTCAGAAGCGGAAGTTGAAGGAAGGTGGTGAGAAGATAAAGAAGAAGAAAAAAGATGACACTTATGACAAGGAGAAGAAATCGAAAAAGTCCAAGTTTTCCAAAGCCGGGTGAGAGGCAGCAGCTTCTTTGCTAGGACGAAATCTGAACTGTTAGGGCAGGACACCTGGGAGCTGACGTGCCCTCCTCCTCACAGCTTCAGAAGAGGCAGCAGGGCTTGGCCTTCCGTTCCCCATCATGCCTCCCACAGTGCCACCGTGGGCAGTCAGTGCTCTCACATCTCTGTGTGTCAGACATCGGAGTTCGCTCTGTCCCTTTGTCGGTGTTGGCAGCTATTTCTGTCACTGTGTGACTGCTGATATTTCTTGTTCTCTTGGGCACCCCTCCTCTGCCCCAGTTCTCCTTCTGTCTCTGCCACTTCCCTTGTCTTCTTTGGTCCTGCTTTCTTCACCTCACTCGGTCTCACCCCAGCTGCCCTTCAAGTTGCTGCTGTTCTCTGCTGCTCCTGCTTTTTCCCTTTAAATATTTTTCTTGCCCCCCCACCACTTTTTTGCAACCTTTTGTTTCAGCCTGGCAGTGGTTTTTAAAAACACATCGGATATTTAGCATTCTGTGACATTGTTCTGCTAACCTGTATTAAATCTCAAGCTTTGGTCCCAGCAAGAAGGAGCTCCATATGCCAAGAGGAGGGAGGAGGAGTAACAGGGTGGCCCTGTGACTGAGGTTCCTGGAGACAGTTGCGCTGGGAGCAGGGGCAGTCTCTCGTGAATTTCCCTGTTGAGGTGTGCTGCAGCTTTCGTAACCAACTTCTTCCTTGCTTGCAGCTTCACAGCCCTCAATGCCAGTAAGGAGAAGAAGAAAAAGAAATATTCTGGGGCTTTGAGCGTTAAAGAGATGTTAAAGAAATTTCAGAAGGAGAAAGAAGCTCAGAGAAAGAGGGACGAAGACCATAAGCCCGTAGCGGTCTCGTCGGCGGAAGCTCAGGGCCTGCGGGAATTGGAGGGCACCTCTGACCCCTTGCTCTCGCTCTTCGGCTCCACTTCTGACAACGACTTGCTCCAGGCGGCCACTGCCATGGACTCGCTGACTGATTTGGACTTGGAGCAGCTGCTCAGTGAGTCTCCAGAAGGAAGCCCTTTCCGTGATATGGATGATGAGAGCGATTCCCTTGGGGTGGGACTGGACCAGGAATTCAGGCAGCCCTCTTCCCTCCCCGAAGGCCTGCCCGCGCCCCTGGAGAAGCGCGTTAAGGAGCTGGCTCAGGTATGGTGACACAGAATGGCCGGGCTTTCCTGGAAGCAGTTTGGGCAGATTGACAATGGTTCTGCACCACATGAAGCTCGCTGCCCAGAGCAACCCTTAGTGAGTTGGCAGTTTCGGTGTAAGCTTTTCCAAGCTCTCTTCTCCCGAGTGAGGAAACTGTGTAAGCTCTGACCATCAGGCATCATTTTTAGGGCTTTCATGGTTCTTTCACTCCCGAAAAAAAAAATCTTTCTCCTAGGGGAATTTCTTTCCATTTCCTGCCTGTCCGTTCCTTCCTCACAAATGTCTTTCCTTTGGTGCAGTAGACGCTAATGTTGGCAGCAGGCAGCTGAGGCACAGATCTGTCATTTTAGTAATTAGGTTTTGAAAAGTCACAAAAGTTTGCAAGTGTATGTTAAACCTAGGGTATATGCTTAATTGCCACTGGGTTTCGGTTGCTGCCTGGACTTGCCCATCATCACTGTTAGGTAGCGATCACAGGACTACCTAATGAACGAGAAGGAGCTGAACATTCATACTGTCTATGCACCGTTAAGAACAACAACGGTCTTTGGGCTATAGCAGCCCTTGGCAATTGGGAATTGCTTTCTAGAGTGTTAAGAATTGTCAGTTCAGTTGTGTATTACTATGAACCAAACATAGATCATTAGTTATGATGACTTGTAGTTAAGGAACATTTTACTTCGGGCATCCTGACTTATAATGCAACTGGTGGCATCAGACTCTAGCTTAAGTATTAAACTAGTGGTTCTCATAGCATTTCAGAATTACCGTTCTGTGTAATATCCCTTGTGTTTTATGGTAGGGTAAAATGTTAACCACTGGTACAAATGATTTCTTGTTTTGAAAAAGTTTTTGAGCACAACAGATGAAGTAAATCAAATGTCTTACTCAGATCCCTAGTTCTTCCTCATTCACCTGTGTGCAGTGTTCTCTCTGTGATGATTTAAATGAATTGTGTCATGTCAGCGTTTCTGAGAATATCTGAATAGGACGTGTAGGTGGAAGTAGTCGAATCTGAACTTGGCATGTTTGAGCATACTGTTCTGTGTTTGCTCTCAGAATTTATGTTTAAACAAATTACTCTTGGTCGTTCTCAGTCCTCCGGTTTGTAATCTAATTCTTTTGTAGCTTCTGAAAGTCTTGTTAAGTAAGTTGAGTGAGGTATAAGCGGCAGTAGCCAGTCGTGTTTTTAGAGAAAAGTCAAAAACATTCTTGGATGTGCCCCTCCACCCACCATAGGTAGTGTTCTAGTCTGATAACTTAGACTGATTATATTGCTTTCTTGGAAAAAGATGGACAAACTCCATGGAAACAAAATGGCTTAATATGAAGCAGCATTGGGATGTGATTCAAGAAAGCCTTACTTTCTGGAGTCCATTGGATGGACCCTGAGCAAGCTGTCCTTCCTCAGTGACTGCCAAGTTCTCTCTTGGGACAGTGGAGACAGGGTTCTGGACCCTATAGATACGGTAGGCTTGGTTGGGTTTTAGTGGGGAGGTGGTGACCAGGACAAATTGACATACTGAAAATGAGCATTCATATGTGAGATTGATACTTAAGTCATCACCTAGCTCATCTACTATAAGAGCGTTAAGAACCTTTGGGAAATGGGATAGAAAATGGGGATTACCCATCATTCTGCCAATCTGAAAATTATTCTCAATTTGCATATTCCTTTCTAGCCTCTGTGTATATGTTTTTATGCAGTTGTAATTATAGTTGTGAATAATTGTTTCCTGCTTTCTTCACTTAATAAATATTATTGTAAAGCCCTCATTACTTTTGATGGTTGCATGAAAAAGAAGGCTTATTTTTAGAAAGTTACTTAATGCCATTCCAGAGGACCCCCAGGTGGTCCATTCTCACCAGGGTCCTGTACTCGGGCACTTGGAGCCTCCTACATGTGTGCTGAGTGCTCTAAACCCAGACCTCACTGAGACTCTGCTGGGAAAGCTATTCCTCCCAGGGAGAAAATGCCTATGTACACAAAAGTTGCATATAATTTCAAAAGCCATCCATGGATATTTGGATCCTTAATAAGGAGCCCTGTCCTCAATCTTGAACTGGACATTGCGTTTTTAAATTTACATTGAACTTGATGTACATAACTGTAACATTAGTAGTGTTACGTGTTCTCGCTTTATTTTTCACTCCCCTTGTTATCTTTTTTCCTCTTTATTTTTATAAGATTATTTAGTTTTAAAATTTTGGCCTTAGATGCAACATGTATCAGTTTCTACTGTTAACTAAAAAAACTGCCCCAAAATTTAGGGCTTCAAAGAGCATTTCATTTCTCCTGACTCTGGTTGCCTGGGTGGTTTCTCTTCTGGTCCTACCTGGCTCACTCTTGTGGCTCCATTCAGCTGACAAGTTGGCCGGGTGCTGGGATGGCTGGGGTGGCCGAGGTGGCCAGGACATCCGGCCTGTCCCTCCTTCTAGTCTTTCATCCTGGGTTTCTTCAGAGCATGGCAGTTTCAGGGTGACATTTCAAGAGAATGAAAGTGGAAGCTGCAAGGCCCGTGAGATCTAGCCATAGAAATTCTGTGTTCACATCACTTCTCTCCTCTATTGGTTACGCAAGTCAACAAACTAGGTTGGAGGGTTGGGAAGTTAGAGGCCATCTTCTTGTGGCAGAATGCATATCCTGGGAGAGAAGGGGTCTGGGATCCTGTTTGTCACCTACCACGGTCCTATAAGCAGATCCTAATCTGGTATGTATCCATCCCTTAGGGAATAATCTTTACTCTGAGAAGGAAAAATTAGACTTCTAAGTTTATTTTTGAGAGAGAGCACGCATGGGCGCAGTGCACACCTGAGTGGAGGAGGGTGGAGAGAGACAGAATCCCTAGTGGGCTCCGTGCTGTGGGGCCTCAGACTCACTAACTGTGAGAGCATGACCTGAGCTGAAATCAAGAGTCGGATGCTTAATTGACTGAGCCACCCATGCTCCCCGCCCCCCTTTTTTAAAGTTTATTTATTTTTGAGAGAGGGTAGATTAACTTTCTAACTAGATGTGATGCTCGAAACTTGGAAAAAATATATTTGAAATATATATACATATATAACTATATATATTTAACTATATATATTTAACTATATATATTTAACTATATATTTAACTATATTAAACTATATTAAAGAGGTACCCCAAGAAGGCTGCCCTGGTGGATGCCCAAGCAATGTTCACTGTGTTCACTATTTAGCCTGTTTTTCATTTCCTGTTTCTTTGTACTATACGCTCTTATGGCCCCAAAGAATCCAGTGATTTGATCTGATGGCTTTACCTTGTCTTCACTGAATAGGCCTTGATTGTGCCTTTTGTCTTGGTTGTTGGAAAGTTCACGTGTGTTGCCCCCTCAGGTTACTGTCTTGATGTAGTCTGGCAGCTACTCAGCCTGGTCCAGACAGATGAGCAGCTCTATTGACTAAAGCATAAACTGGGAACAATACTGAGAAAAGAAAAACAGAGACCTCATGTCCGTCACTCTTCTACTCCACCTGCTCACAGCCTACCCTGTTATAGACTTAGAACCCCTGCCTCACAAATCAAGGCAGACCTGGATCCAAGGAGAAAAGGGTAGGAAAAAACCTAACCTGTTTTGTCTTTTTTAAAAAGAAAATCATGCCAGCAAAAACAGGTACAGTATATAAGGCTCTGACCTAGGTGCTAAGAGGCTGTAAGTGACTTTTCTTATAATTAAAACAGCTCATTAAAGGGCTTTTGGAACTATTGTAAAATAGCATGACTGGACTGTTTCCATTTAATTTTATTTCTTAGTTAATCTAGGATTGATGAATTGAAACAACTCCTTAAGCAAGGGTATCTCTTCTTAGGGTTGAGGAACCTCACTTATTTCCGGAAGAGTATCAGATATAAATCCAGTTGTTCTTTTAGTTGGATTTATTTAAAAATACAGCCCTTGACTAATTACCTTCATTATAAAACCAGACCCTCAGAGATATTATCTACACAATTGAAAAGGCATTGGAAACCTCCGACATACTGAAGAACTGGCTGATAATCTAAAAGTAAAATTTGAATGTAAACCGAAGCAGTTGATAGGTCTGCCAAATGGTGGGGCATTTGAAATACATGTTACAGTGATTAGATTGAATGAATACGAAAGTGCTTCTGGATCTTAGAAGTAGCAGTTTGTAAGCTTAAACAAAAGAATGACTCCTGTTTATTTTCTCTCAAACTAAAATCATACTGTCAGTATATTAGAAGTGCCAAGACTTCTGAATACTTAAGAAAACGTAAGAAATCGTCAGGTGAATGGATTAAAAGTTGCAACCTTTCTTTCTTTGATTTCCATCCATCCATTTCACCCCCTTTCATCCTGGGCCTTTGCACTTCCCTCCCTCCAGGGGTTTGCAGAGGCTTGAGTTTTGTGTATTCTCTGCAGGTTCTGTTTGTTGGTACCAAACTTTTTTCCTCTGGTTGCATTCTTTCAGTAATACCTGTTTGTTCCTTCATCTGTGCACTTAGGCGACATTTACTAAGCTCTTTACGTAATAGGCAGCTGTGGGAAATATATTGACAAATAAGATTCAGTTCTTGTCCTCCATGAGCTTGTTCTCTGTAAGTGGACCAGTAGACATGTAAACAGGTGGCTGTAGGACAGAGCAGAATGAGGTAAGCTCTGTGATATTTGTGTGGCCAAGCAGATGGTCAGGTGGACAGCCAGACTTGAGGTAAGAAACAAGCTCCTTGGGTATGTAGGAATCAGACTGGAAACAACAGGTTTGGCCTGGCGCAGTGGAGAGATGGCCTTACAGGAAGCCCAGGCATAGGGCTGAGGTGGGACAAGGGGTTGTTGAATTGTTGGATGGTGGGGACCCCCTGGAATGTAGTGGAGAATGGGGACCATAAATGCCACATAAAAGAGTTTGGGTTTGATTCTGGGCTTGGAGAGAACTACCTAAGGGTTTTAAAGGAGTGGAAGGATTTCAGGAGGATGGAGTGTAGTTATTAGAAGTGGGGAACACAGGAGGAGGAGCAGAAACTGGTGGGTTTGGTTTTGGGTAAGTTGTGTGTCCATACCAACAGATCATCCATTGACAGAAGTAATTGGAAATTCTAATCCAGAGCTTAGAAAAAAGGGTTTAGAGCTAGACTGTTAGATTTGAGAGATCTACATGGGTTATGTGTTATTTTGAAGCTATGAAGGTGTAGAAGGTATTGGGAGAAGATAGTTTTAGATAGAATCTTGGACTCCATCTATTATTAAGGAGAGCTAATGACAGAGAGGGAGCAGCCAGAGGTAGGAATGGGTCTCAGAGGATACAATGAGAGGAAGGCACGTGAGGGGACAGGAAGGTGGAGGGTAGTTCTCAATGCCTGTAGTCTCAGAGGGGTTGATCAGGGTTGATTGTTTGTTGTAAGACGAGAATCTCACTGCCTTTGTTTGCCATCATTATTCTAGATCAAGCCTGATTTTAGATATTTTATTTTACCTAAAGCCTTTGGACCAGCAACTCTTGGGTTTAGGTCAGTGGTTTTCAGTCCCCTCTGCACATTAGAATTCCCAGGGTTACTTTTAAAGAGTGCACATTCCTGGGCCTCGTCCCCAGAGATTGTGATGCGATCTGGACCAAAGGTCTAGGGTGGGGAAAACTGCCAGGTAATTCCAATATGCAGCCAAATGTGAGAATCGATGGTTCAGACTTTTGCTGTGATTGCTTTCCTGACTTGTGCACTTAGTGCCCTGGCGGCCTGCCGTGGCTGACACGCTGGGTGCGTACTGTGTTCTCGTGGGAAGCAAAAGACTGTATAGGAGCCTGCTATGGCTTGTGTCAACAGGTAGGAAGGTATGTTAGTGGTTAAGATGGTCTGGTAATAGAGTTTGTGATAAACCGTTAAGTGGATTGTGAGTTTCCCAAGAATTGCAATGTCCTTAAGTGCTAAAGTAGCACATTGTTATTATTTAGGGGTGAGGGGGATAAAGGTTTTTTAATCTTGAGGGTTTGTTGCAGTTATGGTTGTTTTTGTACTGTGGAAGTATGGAAATTCCATCTCACAGTTGAGGTGATAGGGTGCTGGTCACAGGAGGTAACCAGCTGGTTGAATCAAATGTGTGATGATTGCTTTGACTCTGTATGATTGACTTTTATGTGACTGCTGTTTCAAGTCCTGGAAGAATGGACAGTCCATAGATGCTTTAGCAGCATTTGAAAAAAGCTGGATATACCAATTTGGGAGCATAGGGTGATCATAGGTGAACTTAATCTGGGATTAGGGCTGAGTGAGGATTTTCTCGAATCGGCAGGTGTTCTGTAGGGAAGGACTGGCCTTGTGCCTGTGGGTGAGCGTGTGGTTGTTTGAGGAAAGTGCACTAACAGATGTTACTGTCTGCTGTGAACCAGGCTGCCAGAGCTGCTGAAGGAGAGAGCAGACAGAAGTTCTTCACCCAGGATGTTAATGGCACCCTCCTAGAGTGAGTATCTTTTGTTTCCATGTGTCTGCTGCTACCATGCCTGGGTTGTGCAGGCCAGGGAAATGGGTGTGGATGGAACTGCCTAAAGATGACTGCTTCTGAGAGAAAAAAACGGTGATTATTTTCCTTTAGTTTATTTTTAAGTTTACTTATATGTATTTTGAGAGAGAGAGGGAGAGCACAAGCCAGGAAGGGGCAGAGAGGGAGAGAATCCCAAGCAGACTCCGCATTGTCGGCGCAGAGCCCGATGTGGGGCTTGAACCCATGAGCTGTGAGGTTATGACCTGAGCCGAAATCGAGAGTCAGACGCTCACCCGGCTGAGCTATCCAGGCACCCATATTCTTTTTTTTTTTTTTTTAAAGGGGTTTGTTTACACCAAATATCTGTTTCCAGGAAACAGTAGGTCTTACTAACCTTAAGCAGCAGGTATTAATAGAACACTGTATATAATGATCATGGGCAGTTGGAAGAGGATTTCTTGGCAAGTATAAGATGAGAGAGAAAGTGTTGCTTGCTTGTGCAGAAAAGTAAGAGGTAACTTGGTATAGTCTCAGGAGCCTGCTCTCCTGGGGTCATTCTCCTCTCCCAAGGCCAGGGTATGTACATATCATCCCATGACACTTCTCCCGCATGCCTGATCCTCTGAAATATTGCACTGTATGAATTGGATTAAAAAAGCAGAAAAACCACACATATAAGTCCAAACCAGGTTCTTGGTATCAGGTCCTCCAGCCTTGCCAGCTTCTCTCTCTGTTGCATTATGTAGGAGAGGAAGCTTGTTCCTCAACAACTGAGGATTTTACACATGCAAGAATAGTTGTCAAGACTTGGGAATATTCTAGCAAATGAGCAGGATTGGGATTGGCTTCTTGGGTCAGAAAGCCTGGACTGTAGAGAGCACCTGAGGGTCAGCATACATGAGAAATTTGTGTGAACGGTAGCCTGCTGGAGCATGCCACATAAAGAGAGCTTGAGGGATTGAAGACAAATATTTTTTCTGCTGATTTAGATGGGGACAGTGGGAGGGGTGAGGACTTCCCTGACTTCCTAATCAGTGATAGAACTGGGAAAAAAGGAAATGCTGTTGGAAAGTATTTCCTGGCCATACCAAGTAACTCAATCACTTTCCATTTTGAAAGCTCTTAAGTTCTTGTTGTTTGTGATATTTAGTACTTCCGAGCTTGTTCTCTCGGGTTCTGTTTTCCTGACTACCTTTGACTTGGTCTTGTCTTTGACCTCAAGGTTTTGTCCCTCTTTACCTAACCGAGTTCATCAGGTGTGGAAGTTCTGATTTGGTGACTACTGGAGATCTGTTGCACTGGTCACTTAGTTACATTGTGTGACTGATGACATAAGGTTTGACCTGTTCTTGGCTCTTAGTTTTCCTCTCTGTGGTAGGGTGACCTAATGATAAGAGAAGCTCCAGTGAGCTATGGACCCTTGATGACTCTGTTCTGTTCTTCAGCATAGAGGTACAAACTCGGGAGCTGAGTAGCCAAATCCGTTCTGGGGTATATGCCTATCTTGCCTCATTCCTGCCCTGCAGCAAGGACACCCTGGTTAAACGTGCTCGGAAACTTCACCTCTATGAACAGGTGAGTGACTTTGGAGTGGAGCCCCTTGGCTTTAGGGCCCAGCAGAGAGGGTAACTGAGTCTTCACAGATGCCACCTCTGCTGTTGTAGTGCCCTTGTGCAATAGTATGTCCTCAGTATAAGAAGTGATACAAAAACCAATCTTACACTACGTTCTGTTTTCTGCAGGGGGGGCGTCTAAAGGAGCCTCTCCAGAAGCTTAAGGAGGCCATTGGAAGGGCAATGCCAGAGCAGATGGCCAAGTACCAGGATGAGTGCCAGGCACACACACAAGCCAAGGTCGCCAAGTAAGTGTGTTCCATCGCTCTCACGGGACATCATCCTCTTGACTTTTCTCTTTTGTGTGTGTGTGTGTGTGTGTGTGTGTGTGTGTGTGTGTGTTTTCATTATTACATTTGTGAATGAGACTCTTGGTTCTTCTGCAGCATTTGGACCTTTTCTTAGAAGCCCGGGGTCGGGATGGGCAAGTCGGGGAGGTGGGTGGTGGGTGAGAGAAAGTAGTTCTTTTGTGGCCGTGACCCTTAGGGTCCCACTGATTTCTTTCCATGCTATAGGATGCTGGAAGAGGAGAAGGACAAGGAGCAGAGGGAGCGGATTTGCTCTGATGAGGAAGAAGATGAAGAAAAGGGGGGCAGGAGGATAATGGGACCCCGGAAGAAATTCCAATGGAATGATGAAATCAGGTGTGCCCAAACTGGGACCTTGCCTCATTGGAGGGTTTGTGGGGCCAGTGTCTGAGCATGTTCCCGTGTTTCTAATGAAGGTTAGAATCATTTACTTTAATCAGGGCTGCTGAAAGCACATAATTGAAACCTTGAAAGAAGGATTTGGGGTAGTTTGAAGTTTCTGACTTCTGCTTCCTCCTCAGGGAGCTGCTCTGCCACGTGGTGAAGATAAAACTGGAGACCTACGATCTGGAGAGGAACAATAAGACCCAGTCTTGGGAGGACTATGTGAAGGCCTTTCTGGATGCTGAGGTCAAACCTCTCTGGCCCAAAGGCTGGATGCAGGCCAGGTGAGGGCCGGGAGCAGCCAGTATGGTCAGCGTGGTGATGAGGTGGAGTGTTTTTGCCTTAAAGACATATATGAGTGCTTCTGTTGTGCCAGGCCAACGCGGTCCCTTCCCTCAGGGAGTCACTGTCTAGCCGACTCAGCTCTGTTCCCACTAGAGGAATTGGGGGCCATACTGGTTGCTGTGAATGGCTCTTACCGTTCCCTTGGAGAGCGAAGTTACCTATGGGGTTTTGGCTTTGTTATTCTTTGTCACACTTCAGTTTGGAGTTGGCTGCATGTTCTTCCCACGTCACTGTGCTCTTACCTGTTTTGAGGTATTGGCTCTTGGTAGAAGCAGAGAAGTAGATTCATCTTGGAAACATGTTCCCGTTCTGAACAGAAGTCTCATTTGCAAGGAACAGGGCTGGCTGATTATTGGAGTTAAGTGCTGAACTTCTGTGTTCTATAGCTTCCCTTTCATGAAAATGGACTCTGCAATACTTGGACAGGAAAGTTAGCTGGAGCTAGTGCTCTGTTCTTTTTTTTTTAATGGGAGAAAATACACTTTACATAAAATTCACCATCTTAACCATTTTTAGGTGCACAGTGCAGTGGTTTTAAATACGTTCACATTGTTTTTGCAGCCATCACTATCCATCTCCATAACTCTTTTCATCTTATAAAACTGAAAACTCTGTACCCATTGAACAATAACTCTGCATTCCCCCCCCCCCGCCCAGATTCTGTGACCATCATTCTACTCTCTATGATTTAAAAAAAAATTTTTTTTTAATGTTTTTATTTATTTTTGAGACAGAGACAGTGCATGAGCAGGGGAGGGGCAGAGAGAGAGGGAGACGCAGAATCTGAAGCAGACTTCAGGCTCTGAGCGGTCAGCACAGAGCCTGACGTGGGGCTCACGGACTGTGAGATCATGACCTGAGCTGAAGTTGGATGCTTAACTGACTGAGCCATCCAGGTGCCCCAACTTTCTGTCTATGATTTGACTGCTACGAGTACGTCCTATAAGTGCAGTCATACAAAATTTGTCTTTCTGTAACTGGCTTATTTCACTTAGTATAATATTTCCAAGATTTTGTTTGTATTACACATTACAGAATTTCTTTCCTTTTTAAGGCAGAATAAAATTCCATTGTATGTATAGATCACATTTTACTTATCCATTCATCCTAAGCTGATACTTAGGTTGCTTCCATGTTTTAGCTATTGTGAGCTATGCTATTATGAACTAGAGTGTACAAATATCTCTTCAACACCCTGCTCTCAGTTCTTCTGTGTATATGCCAAGAAGTGGAGTTGCTGGATCACATGGTAATTGTGTGTTTAATTTTGTCATTAATGTTAATTTATTTGAGAGAGTGTGAGTAGGGAAGGGGCAGAGAGAGAGGAAGAGAGAGAAAGTCTCAAGCATGCTCTGCGCTGCTGGTGGAGAACCCGACATGGGGCTCGAACCGACTAACCGCGAGATCATGACCTGAGCTGAAATCAAGAGTTGGACTCTTAACCAACTGAGCCGCCCAGGTGCCCTTGTATGTTTAATTTTTGAGGAACCATCAATGTTTTCCATAGTGGTTTTATCATTTTGTATTTCCACCAATAGTTCACAGATGTTCCAATTTGTGTACATCCTTCCCAATACTTGACGTTTTCTGGGTTTTTGATAGTAGCCATTGTAATGGATGTGATGTGGTGTCTCCCTATATATTTGATTTGAGTTTTCCTGGTGATTGGTGATGTTAAGCATCATTTAATATATAATATTGGGCCATTTATATATCTTTTTTTAAGAGAAATGTTTAAATCTTTTGCCCATTTTTTAATCAGGTTCTTTTATTGTTTTAGGAGTTCTTCTTGTATTCTGAATATTAATCCCTTAACAGATGTGATTTCCAAATATTTTCTCTTATTTTGTGAGTTGCCGTTTTACTCTGTGGATAGTATCTTTTGATGCACACAAAATTTTTTTTTAATGTTTATTTGCTTATTTTGAGAGAGAGAGTGTGAGTGGGGGAGAGGAGCAGAAGGGGGAGAGAGGGCGGGGGGGGGGGGGGGGGAGAGGGAGAGAGGGGGAGAGAGAAGGAGAATATGAATGAATCCCAAGCAGGAGTCACACTCATTGTGGAGCCCAATGTGGGGCTCGGTCTCAGAACCGTGATATCATGACCTGAGTGGAAGTCAAGAGTCAGATGTTCAACTGACTGAGCCACCCAGATGCTCCTCAGTATGCAAATTTTTTAAATTTAATGAAGTCCAATTTGTCTACTTTTTGTTGCTTGTGTCTTTGATATCATATGTAAGATACCATTGTCAGATCCAGGGTCATGAAGCTGAGTTAATTTTTGTATATGGTGTTAAGGGTCCAACTTCATTTTTTTTTGCATGTGGATGTCCAACTTTTTCAGCACCATCTGTTGAAAAGGTTGTGCTTCCCTCATCGGTCTTTGCACCTTTGTTGAAAAATCATTTGACCATATATGTGAGGGCTTATTTCTGGGCTCTCTGTTCTCTTCCATTGGTTCATGTGTCTGCCTTTATGCCAGTTGCACACTGTTTGGATTACTGTAGCTTTGTAGTAAGTTTTGAAATCAAGAAGTGTGATTCTCCAGCTTTATTCTTTTTCAAGATAATTTTGACTGTGCAGGGTCCTTTGAAATTCCCTATAAATTTTAGGATGGGTTTTTCTCCTTCTGCAAAAAACAGTCGTTGGGATTTTGCTAGGGATTGCATTGAATCTGTAGATTGCTTTGGGTAGTATTGATATTTTAGTAATATTAAGTCCAATCCATGGTGGGATGTGTTTCCATTTATTTCTGTCTTTAATTTCTTTTAGCAATATTTTGTCATTTTCATTGTGCAAGTCTCTTATGTGCCTAGTGAGGTTAATTCCTGGTTTTTGTTTTGTTTTCAGATGCTGTTGTGAATGGAATTATTTTTGTAATTTCTTTTTTAGATTGTTCATTTTTTGTGTACAGAAATGGAGCTGATTTTTGTGTTATGTTGATTTTATATCCTGCTACTTTGCAAAATTCTGAAAATTTTTTGGAATCTTTAGAGTTCTCTACATAAAAGATCATATCATCTGCAGAGATAAGCTTACTTCTTCCTTTCCAATTTGGATGCCTTTTGTTTCTCTTTCTTGACTAACTGCTCTGGCTAGAACTCCTAGTACTACGTTGAATAGGAGTGGTGAAAGCAGGCATTCTTACCTTGTTCGTGATCTCAGAGGAAACGCTTTTAGCCTTTCACCATTGACTATTGTGTTCACTGGGGGTGGCAGCGGGGTTGGGTGGGATTTCATACATGGCTTTTATTATGTGGAGGTAGTTTTCTTCTATTCCTAGTAGAGTGTTTTTATCATGAAAGGGTGTTGAATTTTGTCCTGCGTCTTTTCTCCATCCATTGAGATGTTCACGTGGGGCTTTATTCCTTCATTCTGTTGATGGGGCGTGTCACACTGGTCAGTTTTTGTATATGGAACCACCCTTGCATTCCAGACACAAATCTCACTTGGTCATGATGTATAATCTTCTTAATCTGCTTCTGAATTCTCTTTACTAGTATTTTGTTGGGGAGTTTTGCATCGGTATTAATAGGGGATATTTGTCTGTAGTTTTCTTACAGTGTCTTTGCCTGGCTTTGGTATCAGGGTAACGCTGGCTTCATAGAATGAATTTGTATGTATTCCCTCTTCTTCAGTTTTGGAAAAGTTTGAGAAGGGTTGGTAGTGCTTAAAATACTTGGTAGAATCCACCCATGAAGCCATCAGGTCTGGGCCTTTCTTTTGTTGGGAGATTTTTGATCACAGACTCAGTCCCCTTGCTAGTTTAGCTCTAGTCAGAATTTTTATTTCTTTGGGAATTACTTGGTAGGTTTTGGGTTTCTAGGAATTTGTCCATTTTAAGTAGGTAATCCAGTTTGTTGGTGTGCAGTTATTCATAGCCTCTCTTACAGTCCTTTTTATTGGTAGAATCAGTAGTAATGTCCCCACTTTCATTCCTGATTTTGGTAATTTGAGTCTCCTCTCGTTTCTTAGCCCATCAAGCTAAAGATTTGTCCGTTGTGTTGATCTGATTTTTCTCTATTCTCTGTTTTATTTATTTATGCTCTGATCTCCAGTGTTTGCTTCCTTCCTGTTGGCTTTAGGTTTAATTTGTTCTTTTACCAGTTCCTTAAGTTGTAAAGTTAGGTTGTTGATTTGGGATTTTTCTTGTTTTTAAATGTTTATAGCTGTAAGTACTCTCTTAACATCCTTTTGGGTGTGTCTGTAAGTTTTGGTATGTTGTATTTTCCTTTTCATCTGTCTTTCAAGTATTTTCTAATTTCCTTTGTGATTTTTTTTCTTTGCTCCATTGCCTGTTTAAAAAGTATGTTTTCTGATTTCCACAATTTTGTGAATTTGTCAGTTTTCCTTCTGTCATTGATTCGTAGCTGTAGCCTCTTGTGGTCAGAGAAGATACTCTGTATAATGTCTATCTTTTTAAATGTCTTGAGACTTAATTTGTGGCCTCTGTCCTGGGAAGTGTGTCATGTACACTTGAGAAGAATATGTATTCTGTTGTGGGGTAGAGTGTTCTGTGTATGTCTGCTATATCTAGCTGGTTTATGTGTTAAGTCTTCTGTTGTCTTATTTGTCTTGTTTCTAGTTGTTCTATCCATTAGTGTGAGTGGGGTGCTGAAGTCTCCAACTCTTAATGTAAAATTGTCTGCTTTTCCCTCTAGTTCTGTCAGTTTTTGCCTCAGTTGCAGGAATGTTTATGAGTATTATATCTTCCTGCTGTATTGAGGTGTTTATTAGTACATAATGACCTTTTTTGTCTTGTAATGTTTCTTGATTTAAAGTCTCTCTTACCTGATGTCAGCACAGCCCTCCTTGCTCTCTCTGGTTACTCTTGGTGTGGAATATATTCTTCCACCTTTTCACCTTCAACTTGTTTTTGCCTTTGGATCTTAAGTGAGTTTCTTGTAGACAGCGTTGAGTTGTTTATCCATTCTGCTAATCTCAGTGTTTTGATTGGAAAGTTTGATCCATTCGTATTTAAAGTAATTAATGGAAGGAAGGGCTTGCTTCTATAAATTCATTGACCTGTGAACTCTGCTCCCCTACAGTTCTGTCCTCACCTCTTTTGGTTGTTGATGTCACAAAATTACATTTTTATACATTATGTGCTCTAAAACATAAGCTGATAATTCTTAGAGATACATTAGTGTGTTAAATTAGGTAGAAAACAAGATTTGGAATTACAAACCAAACTGATAGTAATGCTAGCTTTTATACTAATAATTACTTTTTTTCCTTAAAGTTTTAGTCTCTTAAGTCATGTAGAAAATAAAAAGCACAGTGACAAACCATTTTCATGAGAATACTAGCTGTTATAATTGTCCTTGTATTTCCATTTCTGAGATCCTTATTTCTTTGCATGGCTTTGAACTACTGTCGGTTGTTCTTTTATTTGACCTCACAGGGTGCCCTGGAGCATTTCCTTCAGGGCAGTCTAGTGCTCAGGATTTTCTTCAGCTCTTATTCATCTGGGAGTACCTTTTTTTTTTTTTTTTTTTTTTATATATATATATACGTATACATATATATATACACGTATACGTATATATGTATATATACGTATACGTATATATACATATATACGTATACGTGTATATATATATGTATACGTATATATATATTTTAAAATCTTTATTTATTTTGAGAGAGAGAGAGAGAGAGCGCGTGCGCATAAGCAGGGGGAGGGGCAGAGAGAGAACAGGAGACAGAGAATCTCCAGCAGGCTCCATGGAGCCTGATGCAGGGCTCAATCTCATGACTGTGAGATTGTGACCTGAGCTGAAATCAAGAGTTGGATGCTTAACCAACTGAGCCACGCAGGCATCCCCATCTGGGAGTATCTTAGTATTTCTCCCACTTTTGAAGGACAGCTTTACTGGATTTGGATTCTGGTCTGACCTTCTCTTTTAGCACTTTGATGTTTATTTTTATTTTTAGGACAATTCGAGAGACAGAGTGCAAGCAGCGGAGGGGCAGACAGAGGGAGACACAGAATCTGAAGGGGCTCCAGGCTTTGAGCTGTCAGCCCAGAGTCTGACGCGGGGCTCGAACTCACAAACTGCAAGATCATGACCTGAGCTGAAGTCGACGCTTAACCAACTGAGCCACTCAGGCGCCCCCTCTTTTAGCACTTTGAATATATTAGCTCACTATCTTCTGGACTCCCAAGCTTATGCTGAGAAATCTGTTGATAATTTAAATGATGATTTACTTCTCTCTATGGGTTTTGAAGATTCTGTCTTTGTGTTTTAAAAGTTCAATTATAGGGGCGCCTGGGTGGCTTAGTCAAGTGTCAACTCTTGATTTTGGCTCATGTCATGATCTCATGGTTCAGGACATTGAGCCCCCTCATAGGGCTCTGCACTGACATCATGGCTCTTGCTTGGGCTTCTCTCTTTCCCTCTCTCTCTCTGCCCCTCCCCTGCTCATGCGCAGGCGCTCTCTCTCTCTCTTTCGAAATAAATAAAACTTTAGAAAAAAAAGTTTGATTATATTGCTTTGTGTGGGGTTCATCTTGGAGTTCTTCGAGCTTCTTGGATTTTTATGTTCATCTCTTTCATGAGATTTTGGGAGTTTTTAGCCAGTTTTTGTCCACTATTCTCTCTGCCCTTTGCTCCCTCTTCTTCTTCTGGGACTTGTACAGTGTGTGGTGTGCATTCTTCTCCAAGTGATGGTGTCCCACACGTCTCCTACGCCCTGTTCACTTTTCTTCAGTCTTTTTTCTCTCTGTTCCTCAGCCTTGGCGATTTCCATTGTCCTCTATTCAAATTTGTGAATTTTTTCTTCTGCCTGCTCACATCTGTGTTTGAACATCTCCAGGGAATTTTTTGTTTCAGTTATTACACTTTAAAGCTCCAAAATCTCTTTTTGATTTCTTTTTAGGTTTTCCATCTCTTTATTTCCATTTTGTTCACACATCCTTTTTTTAATTTCTTGGGAGCATGCATCACCTCACATAGTAACAATTCTTCTTTTCTTTTCTTGGACGAGAACTCTTATAAGATCAACTCGGCAACTTTCAAATTTACAATTCAGTATTGGTAACTGTGGTCACTTTTCTGTTTATTGATTTTATTTTTGTGAATGTTGTGGGTGGTCTCAGTGCCAGGGAGCAGCCTGCGGTGTGAACTTTCTTCCCAGGTCTTGGCCAAACCCTTCCTTGGACTTGTATAGTCACTTTCTCATTTTTCCCCATATATGCAGTTGTTTTGAATGTTCTGGTTTTTAATGTCTGTCTCCTAAAAGCGGGAAAGTGAATAAGTGAAGCGGGGACAAAGGGCACTGGTTTTTCAAATCCCCTGGAAGTCACCTCAGCCAGAGGGGCAGGGGCGTGCAACAATGGTTGGTAGAAGGGGACAGCAGTGGCTGCCCACCTCTTTGCACCTCTGTGATGAAAAGCAGCAATTAGCAGCCGAAGCAGAGATTTCGCCATTAGTTGAAGGACAGGGTCCTTTTTGCCTGCCCTACTTCCCACAAGCTGCGTGCAAGCTGCTGCAGGAACATGTGTATACCTCCCTGCCGTGGGGTTGGGGTCAGGAGGCTGCATCTGTGCTAAGGGCTGAAATTGACAGCAGTTTACCCTCCAGGCCTTTCCCCCCCCCCCCCCCCCCCCCCCACTCCCAGCCCCCCATGGTAAGCCTTCAACACACTCTAGCGTTCCCAAATAGTTCCTTTAGACAGATTGTGTTATTAGTGCAGTTGCTGTCCAGGAGGGTGGACAGTTTCTGGCGCTTCCTACTCCACCACCTTCCCAGAGTTCAAGTCATGGAACTTCCTCTCCTTGTCTCTGTACCTTCTTTAGGTGGAATTGCTCTTCTCTCTTTACAGATTGAATTTCTTTCTTTTCTTTTTTTTTTTTTTTTTTAATGTTTATTTTTGAGAGAGCGTGTGCATATGCAGGGAAGGGGCAGAGAGAGGAAGACAAAGGATCCTAAGTGGGGTTTGTGCGCTGACAGCAGAGAGCCTGATGTGGGCCTTGAACTTACAAGCCAAGGTCACTCATGATCCATAAAGTCTGATGCTTAACCTACTGAGCCACCTAGGCATCCCTGTGAAAGCGCATAGGGAGGGTCACAAAGAAAATTTTGTTGTGTTTTCCTGGGAAAAGACATGCTGTGGGTCACTCCACATTTGACCTTTGGAAGGGGTAAGACTCAGCAATAAGGAAAGCACTGCTGTGTCTAGGGGAAAAATCCTATGAGAAATATTGGGGCAGAGCTATAGCTTTTTTGGGTCACTCCTAGACTCTTCGCTTTTGAATGGCCAGTGTGGCTACTTTAGATTCTCTCACTAGGAATCAAGCTCCCCGGTCCACTGATATTTAAGGCATAATAGCCACTGGGTACCAGGGGTGGTAGGAAAGCTCTAGAAGAAGAGTGCCTGCTTTCAGGGAGCTTGAGCAAACCATCCAGTGTTCTCTATTTCAGGACTCTGTTTAAGGAGAGCAGACGAGGCCATGGGCACCTGACATCAATCCTGTGAGTCCGTGTTTTCTCTTCCCAGGACTACTATTATTTTCATCTCCTTTGTGGATCTCCTCTAAACCTTTTCTGTGTTCATTCCTTTTACTAGGGCCAAAAAGAAAGTAATGGCCTCATCCAAAATCAAGATGAAGGTGAGTCAGCCTGCTCTGGTCATGTACCATTCTCCATCCTCCAGCCATGCACGTGAAACCTGTCAGTTGACCATAGCAACTTGTCGAGCTTTGCTGGACTGGGAGGCAACTCTCCAGGATGGCATTCTTGAGGTTATACCAAGAGGCAGCCTGCCCCACTACAGGTGCCGGAGGTTGGCAGGCTAGAGACCTGAGCTGGGCCACATAATATCTTCCTGCCTTAGTTCTAAGAGATCGTACCCACCTGGCCAGTTCCTGGGGGTGGTGGTGAGATTTAGTGAGGTCTCCCGACCGCCCTCTGAGGAGTGAAAAGCCCCTGCAGATGCTCAGGTCTTGCAGCATGGTGGTAGATTTTTCATGGAAGAACACTGCCAGCTAAGTGGTGAGCCTGGAGGAAGCTGGCTTTGTTGCATTTGCCTGGCAGAGATGGAGGGAAGTACAGTGGGTAGAGAGCAGAGACCGAGAACCATCTCAGGCATTGCAGAAACCTCTCAGTGTAGTAAAAATTGCTATTGTGCCAAAATTTTTATCAGTTCCTGTGCCCTTAACACACCTAGTCCACGGGAGTAAGCTGTGCAGATTCTGTATTCCCAAGTATCTGTTGAGCTCCTTCGGTGTCTCAGACACATGGCAATAAGCACTCAGGATGTGGCATTAATGAGGTAGACACTGTTCCTGCTCCCGTGACAGGACTTTTCCTTTGCGCCCAGCTGAAGAGACAGGTGCTAGAGAAGATCAGGGAGGAAGAGAAAGCTAATTCAAGGCAATTCTCATGCCATGCCTCATTTTCTGAGTGCAGCTGGGAGCACTCTGAGACCATGTGAGGCCAACAGGGAGAGAGCATCTCTTGCTCAAGTGTTATACTTTTTCAGAAACAGAATAAGAGTTTCTTTGTGGATGGATGTGTACTTAACAAGAAAGCATGCTTGGTAAGCCAGACCCAGCCAGCCAGACATGAGCCAGAGAGGGCGAAGGGGTAGCAGCATTTTCAAGTGCAAGCAGGCATGGCAGCTACTCTGCTCCTCCCCTGTTTTGTGACCGTGCAGGAAAGCCTGGGTTTTGGGGGCCTGTGGTGCTCTTACATTTGCATCCTCACCACAGGGCCAGCATTGGCATCTTTGGACATTTCTAACCATTGGAAATTTCTACTTTCCTTTAGGAATCCTCTTCTAAGCCTGACAAAAAGGTTTCCGTCCCATCAGGTCAGATTGGTGGCCCCCTGGCTTTGCCTTCAGAACACGCGGGAGGAGGCCTGAGCATTGGGACCACAAACAGGGAGCTCTCATCCCAGGCATCTGGCAGCCTTGCTAATCCTGCTCCTATCAACCTTGAGGACTCGTTGGACGGAGACTTGATCCGTAATTCAGCCTCCTCATTGGAGGTTGTGTCCAAGGAACTGGCTGTGCTGAATAGCAGAGCAGCTGGGAGCTCTGAGTTCACATTGCCTGCACCCTCGAAAGCACCCGCAGAGAAGATCGTAGGCGTCGTATGTACAGACGAGAAGAGGAACTTTCCGAAGCCCAACCCTTCCGCCCCATCGCCTTCTAGTTCTCTGCAGTCTCCCCTCAATTTTCTAGCTGAACAGGCTTTGGCACTGGGGCAGTCCTCTCAGGAGAAAAAACCGGAGAGTTCTGGCTACAAAGAGCTGTCCTGTCAGGCTGCGCTCAGCAAGGGCCTGCCGGAAGCGCACCAGTCCAAAGCAAAGCACCACGGCTTGCCACGGACGTCTCACACACCCCAGGCGGCAGCTGCTGTGCCCGGCCCCCAGGTGAAAGTGTTTCACGCGGGTGCTCAACAGCAGAAGAGCTTCACCCCCCCAGCTCCTTTTGTCAATAAGCTCCAGGGCCCAAAGCCTTCCTCCCCACAGTGCCATCGTTCCCTCCTCCAGCTTGTGAAGACAGCAACCAAAGGCCAGAGCTTCCATCCCTCCACGCCGGCCTCTTCAGGAGGCCCCCCGGTCTCCAGCAGCACCTCTCATAAGACCCCAGCCTCATCCTCCACTGCCCCAAGCCATCCAGCAAAACAGCACTCCGCTGGCTCTTCAGGGCCGTCTTACAAGAATAGTCCCTTTGCCAGCTCTGTCTCTAAACATGGGGTTTCTTCTGGCAGCAGCTCTTCCTCTGGAGGAACACCAGTCCAGACCTCTACTTCCGGGAACCTGCTCCCTGGCGTACAGCCTCCCTCCGCAGGACAGTCTGCCAGCAGACCCGTCCCAGCCTCTGCAGTGAAAAAACCACCCGTTTCCCAAAAGCTGACCCTGGTGGCCCCTCCGGGTGGTCCAAATGGAGACTCCAGTGGTGGGACCCAGGGAGTGGCAAAGCTACTGACCTCCTCCCTGAAGTCCAGCGCAGTTAGCAGCATGACATCGTCTACCTCCTTGCCAGTGAGTGTCCTGGCACAGCAGTCCGCCCCTCGTGGGTCTTGTGGACAGGGCCGCTTGCCTTGCCCTGGTCGGAGAGAGAGATCCGACACTGAAGGTCAGGTAGGAATAGTGAGCCCGGAAACTGGAAGGAGGCCTGGGCTTCCTGTTTGTAGGTTTTTGCTTTTCTAGTGGTAGGAATCCCGGGAGAGCTGGAAACTTCTCCTGAGGATGAGCAGAGGGAAAGGACTGGTTTGCCAGAGGTGCTATGATCCTGAGTGGCACAGAATGAGCCACAAATCTCTTTTCACATTTCATAGCCTCCTATTTGTCTATCTCTCAAAACAAGTAAATGAAAATGGCATCATCTCTCAACTCATCAGTTTTGTGGAGATGTTCATGTCCCAGGAAATCAGTAACTTGTAAGAGTGATTCCCTTTTGGTTGGATTTTAAAGGACTCTGCAGGTCAGATAAAGGCAGTTTGACAGAGTCCAATGGTTGATGAGGCTTGCCGGTAGGTAATTACAGGAAGTTTGGATGCAGGCTGGGGAAATGAGAGAGCAATTGTTTTCATGTTTCCAACATAGAAAATGACTCTGTTGTTACAAAGACAAAACTATAGAAAGGTATGTACAGCAGGATCTCACCTACCTCTACCCTGGCACCACCCCTGCAAGCTGTGTTGCTTAGCTGTGTTCCTTAGTTTCCAGGGTTTTCCCATCTCTTTATAAAGACAAAGGTCAAAACATACAAATATGTATGTGTGTATGTTTAATGTACATACATACGAACACACTGGTGTTTGTGTGTACCTACATCTGTGGATGTTTGCGTAAGATGGTCTTCCTTTCTTACACAAAGGAGTAATTTATACTTGGTTTTTTAAATTTTTTTTTTTTAACGTTTATTTATTTTTGAGACAGAGACAGAGCATGAGTGGGGGAGGGTCAGAGAGAGAGAGGGAGACACAGAATCCGAAACAGGCTCCAGGCTCTGCACTGTCACCACAGAGCCCAATGCGGGGCTCGAACTCACAGACTGTGAGATCATGACCTGAGCTGAAGTTGGACGCTTAACCAACTGAGCCACCCAGGCGCCCCTATACTTGGTTTTTTAAATGAACATGGTCCTGGGAGCCATTCCATGCCAGTTTTTTTTTTAATTTGTTTTTGAGAGAGACTGAGTACGGGGGGGGGGGGGGGGGGGGGGGGGGGGGGACACAACCTGAAGCAGGCTCCAGGCTCTGAGCTGTCAGCACTGAGCCTCATGTGGGGCTCGAACCCACAAATCGTGAGATCATGACCTGAGCCGAAGTCGGACCCTTAACCGACTGAGCCACCCAGGTGCTCCTCTCCGTGCCAGTTTAGAGTCCATCCTCTTCCTTCCTTTGAGGGCAGCAGTGCAGGGGCTGCATTCACAAGGGGTGGTGTACAAGCGGGTCCCTGCCCTGCACGTCCATCCCCAGCTTTGGTTTGTGAGTGAGCTTTGAACAGTGTTGGTGCTCTGACCGTGCTGTGTTTCCTCCCCAGAAAGGAACGAGTGGGGCTGTGCTGCTGGCCAGCTCCTCGCCCTTAAATCTGCTGTCTGCGTCCTACAAGTCTGGCAGCCCGAAGCTGCCTGGGGCCATGAACTCCAACTCCCTAGGGATCATCTCCCAGTTTCCTCTCCATGTGGTATCCTTCAGCGCCGAGTCCTCTGCCAAAGCAGGGGTTTCCAAGGATGCCATCGTCACGGGTCCTGCCCCTGGGACGTTCCATCACGGCCTCAACCATAGTAAGTGCTTCTCTCCTTGTCTCCTTGTGCTGGATGGACAGAAGGTTCCCCACTGCCTGTGCTGATTGATGAGTTCTGTTGTTGTGTGCTGGGTTCCTGTGTTTGTCTGGTGTGTGACCCTGGGCAGTGTTCCTGGGAACCGTGCTGAGCCCCCTCCCCTTGGGGTTCTGACCCAGAACCAGTCCAGTAGGTTGTCTGGGCTCTCGACCACTGAAGCATCTTTTCTGTTCCTGTCTTCAATGTGTGTGTTTTGTTCTTTTCTCCCCTCCTGTTTGCTCTCAGGTCTCCTGGCTGGCTTGCACTCCAGCCCGCCCCGTGCAGCGCCTCTCCCACACGCTGCCGTGTCCACTCACGTCCCGCAGAGTCTGCCAGGTAATTGCCAGGTGGTCAGAGTGCCACATGCACCACGCGGCATTCTGCTCTCCACTCGTTCAGATGCCTTGTCTGCTGCCAGGGAGTTCAGTGTCTTCTACTTGTTGTCACTGTGTTGTCCTGGTTTGTCCTTGAAGGCTCTGGCTCTTTGGGGACTCCGAGAGATCAACATAGGCTTCCACTTTGGAATTTCCCCTCATTCTCCACTTGGATTGCCACTGGGTCGGCCTTACCCTGTGTGCTCACAGGGGAGGCAGTGATGGCCTGTATTCAAAGCAGGGGAATTCCCTTAGCGAAACTTGGTGCTTATGTTGGTGCTCATTTCCAAGGGTTAATTGGGGAACTGAAAAGTGTTCAGTTAAGTTGCTCTACCTTCCAGGTGCTGCAGCTAACAGAAAGCTCTCAAGGCTTTATTTGCTTGTTTGTTTAGAGAGAGAGAGAGGGAGGGAGGGAGAGTGTGAGGGTGAGAAAGTCACCTGGGGGAAGGGCAGAGAGAGAGGGACAGAGAGAATCCCAAGCAGGCTCTTTGCTGTCAGCATGGAACCAGATGCGGGGCTTGATCCCATGAACCCTGAGATCATGACCCGAGCTGAAATCAAGCATCAGAGGCTTAATGGGGTGCCTAGGTGGCTCAGTCAGTTACGCATCTCCCTTTTTGGTTTAGGCCCAGGTCATGATCTCATGGTTAGTGAGTTTGAGCCCCGCATCAGGCTTTGTGATGATGGTGTGGAACCTGCTTCAGATTCTCTCTGTCCACTTCTGCGCCTCCCCAACGTGGGCTCGCTCTCTCACTCGCTCTCAAAAATAAATTAAAAAAAATTAAAAAGAGTTGGACTCTTAACTGACTGAGCCACCCAGGCACCGTAAAAAGTGCTTAAAGCTTTATGTGAAAGGGAGAGCCCAATGGTGAGGTTTTAGGAGGGACCCTTACCTGTGCTGCCACAAAGTGTGCCCAAGGGAGCAGCCTTCGGTTGAGTTCAGGGGTGAAAACAGACATTCAGGAACACAGCTGGGCAGTGTTCCTTTTCTTTTCCTGCTTTTCATCTCCATAGAGCAGTGGTTTTCAGAAAAGGGTGTGGTATTGCTGTGAGAAGGCAGCTGGAACCTGATTCTTGAGTACACCTCATGGGACCCTGGTGCGCAGGCTCACCAGGTCTTGGTTTTGGCTTCCTGCTCTTATTATGCTAGACCTGCTCCAGAGGGGACCAGGGAGGCTGCACCGGTCAGGCGAGAGCCATTCTGCAGGATGCTGAGGCTGGGGTAGCCCTGGTGTGCGGGTACCGGGGTGGGAGTTAGGGAGCTGCCTGGCTGGGCATGCCTGTGGCCTGATGTTTCTGAGTGTAAGCTCCTCCACGTTTGCTGTGGGTCCCTGACCCCCTGGCCCGAGGCTGACATATTCCTAGTGAATGCTGGAGGCTTTTGCCTGTAAGAATGGATTGAAGATTTGTAAGGTGGAAATTTTGCTTCTTTAGAGAAAAGAACTGAGGCTAAGCCTGTGTGAACAAGGGCTCTGTTTTCCTCTAGGGAAGCGGTAGCTGCAGGGGACTCACCTCACAAACTGGTGGCTGCTACTGTAGCTAACAGGGTAATGCGGGGTCACAGAACCACCTAGCCAAGACCTAGGTTTGAAAGATAGTCCTGCCTCTGCTTGCTTTCAGGAACGTCACACTTTGAAACAAAGAAAATAATTTAAGAGCCATTGGAAACATGACTGTTGGCCTGTGGTATTTTCAGTGCCAAAAAAAAAAAAAAAGGGAAAGTGCTTTTTTGTACCATTTCTCCATTTCTGTCTCCTTTACACCTTCTTCAGGTTGGAGGATTCCATTGAGTGGTTGTAAATGGAAAGCTGTGTGACTGCGTCTGCTTTTTGCTCTCTTTCCCGTGCAGACTCGGAACGCTAGCTTCTTAGCCCCTTGAGCTGGTTTCGTAGGACCTGAGGATTCTGATGGTGAGAGAGTCTCATAGCTGTTTGAGTGCAGCACAGTCTTGGGACCTCACACAGAGCCTAGCCCGCCAGGGGACTTTGGTGGCGGCCGAGAACACACGCACTCCCGTGGCAGGCATGCGTCGGGCCCCTGCCTTCTGGTGCTCCGAGTGCCGTGCACACTGCAGGCTACTGCAAGCAGCAGTGCACTCAGCCTCCATCAAGGGTTTTTGGGTTCGTCTGAGCCTTGGAACACTCAGCTTTCAGGGGCTTTTGCTAGTTAAGTGATCCCCTTGAATTTTTGTTGTTGGCGCCTTAAGGGAATCCAAGATCCTGAAAGACTTGTGTTGTTTTTGCTTATTTTTTTCCAGATGCTTCTCAGCTTCATGGAAAAGGGCCTGGTGTACCACGGAAATTGTGACCTCTGCAGAGGAAAGGCCCGACTCACTTAGGTCTGGGTGGAAGCTGACCAAGTAGGTCTCAGAAACTGGATAATCACTATGCTCTTTCTGCCAATTGGTTTCCTTCTGGCGAAGGTGTGAGTGCTGAGTGGAGTGTCTCTTGGCACTGTGATGTGCCTTCAGTGAGGGGAGCAACCCTGGGCTTCTCTGTGGAGGCACTGACTGGCCTGGTGCCCCGGGCCCCGTGGCTCTGTCATGGACAATCGTTGGAGGGGCAGCTCTGGGCTGGGGCGTGTGGTGGGTCTTGTAAGAAGCTGTGGTGTCAGGGCAGAGCAGGGCGCACCTGTTTGAAACCTGCCTGACCCCCTGGCATTTGGTCAGAGTACCTCCTGGTGCCCTACTGATCAGGGACCCCTGGCCACAGTGGGATCCCCGATGGTCATGGTGTCCGTCCCATCCTCAGGCTGTGTGCTCAACAGGACAAAAACCCAGGCTGACACACAGCTGGGAGACTTACCTTGTCTTTTTGAAAAATACTCAGAACACCTAACGTGTGCTCATTGTGTTGGGGGCCAGCTTCTCTGCTGAACATGACAATGAAGCTCTTTCAGAGAAAAGACTTTTGTAGATTCAACAGTTGTGACAGGATTTTTAAAAACACTTATTTTGGTCCAGATTTCATCATTACCATTAATGCATTGGATAGAATGCATGTCATATTCTAGTAAGACATAATTCCAGTGCCTTTATGGTGGAGCAGAATTAGACACACGTCCATTCGGCCTTCTGAGTGGATTTCAGATGAAGACTTTTTTAAAAGATATGTCTGTATTTAAGACATAGCCAGTTTGAGTTTTTTACAGTTGCACATCCTAATCTGCCATCCTGACTTGAAGGTCATCTGGGCCCCCAGACCCCAGGTCCCAGTATAGCCAGGGCCCCCGTTTTGTTTTTTCAGAGTTCATTCAGGTGGACTGAAGAGCCCCAAAGCCCTTCATCTCTGAGGGCCAAGGATATGAGGGGCTCCAAGTCAAAGACATTCCAGTTTGTTTTATTTAGAAACCATTCTCAGGCAGAGCTGCAGGAACAGGCCCCTGTGAAGCATCTGCCATGTAGAAACAGGCCTTGACGTCCTGGGGCTCTCCGGGCAGCAGGGCTGTGCGCGGACTTGAGGGCGGTGCGCTGATGAGCTGGGAGAGCGCGCCGGAGACAGGCCAGGACAGCGGCCCTGGAGCGCATTCAGCCAGCGGCTGCTTCACACGGATGTCTAGGGCACTTGCCTGTCCTGTGAAGTGTGTCCCACAAGGCCTATCTGAACTGACTGCTTCAGCTAAGTGATTGCAAATATGTTAAGAGTCAACAGCCTCCTCAGAATGTACACCTGTGTGGAGACACAGGCAGCTCTCTTGGTTCCTGCCTTCCAGGGTACAGTGCTCAGTAACTCACAGTTATGCAGAGGTTTGCCCCGTTTCCAACGGGGCAAGACCTCACTCAGTTATCCGGCTAGGCCTCTGCATTTTTTTTTTTTTTTTTTTTAAATGTAAGAACCAACGTGTTTCACATCTGGCTAAAGTGGATAAGTGGATTCCTTATCCCTTCATTATATTTTTTTTTTTTTTTTTTTTGCAACTTGGGTTTCCAGTTTGTTTACAGAGTAGTCTTAGGTAGTAGCAAAAGAGCCAAAGAAGAGATTTGTATCGCTGAGCTCAGAGCCGTGCAGAGGCCTTCCGTGAACACTGAGCAGTGGGAACTCTCCAGGCTTCTTGGCCCAAGAACACCCAGGGTCCCTTCCCTGCAGCGCTCGCACCCTCCTCCCCACGTACCATTGAGTGTGCAGCTGGAGCTGAAAACCCTCATTTTTAGGAATCTAGTGATGCCTCTTGCCTCAGGGAAACGTTTCTTTGATGGGGAGTTTACGAGATTTCTTTTTCTTCTTTATGCTTTATTTGTGGTAATGAAAGAGTGAATGACCTAAACAGCCATGGCTGGGCAGACGGGCTGGCAGAGCGGGCTCCCCGGGGTCTGGGGCTGCGGCGCTGCGGGGCTTTCCTTGGAGCAGCCGTTCCTTAGGTGTGAGAGGGGCTGTGGCTTTTGTGCGGTGCGACGATGTTGGTGTTGGGGGGTGGTGTGAAAATTGTTAATCTTGTATAAAGCAACTCAATAAATTGTTTCAAGGTTTCCAAAACATCATTTCTCCTTCTTTTTACCATATTTGAGCCAATTTTTCCTCCCCTAAGAGCTGGTGTATGTGGAATATCCCTTTTGGCCAAAAGCCAAGAGGAGCAGGGGAAATAATTAAGCTTCGCATGCAAAAGAAGAAACGCCATGAAGATAGAATCAAGCCACCCAGGTGTTTATTTTGCACTAGAAATAGAATCCCTAATCCCATTTTCTTCCATAATACGTGAGATAACACAGAACATAAAATTCATCTGGTGAAGAATCAAATGTGTAGCATACCCAAATACCAGTGAGCTAACACACAAGACTTGTAAGGCACTGAAACTAAGGCTAACAGCAACACAGTCCATCATGAAAATATTTTGAGAACCACAATACATTTTCTGATGGTGGACAGTCTGGCTGACAGTTAACCTTCACTCTAGCACCGAAGGCCATACACTGTTCTGGTTTCTTTGCGCCTCTTCTGGCACAGAGCCCAGATCTCTGTCACCAGGAGGCTTCTGACAGAAAGTGGGCTCTCAGCCAGAATCCTGGGGGGGGCCACGAGTGCAGGTTGGCAGCCGTGAGGGGCCCAGTCCGTTGGTATACCTACACGTGTGTGGAAGGGAGGCCTTTCTGCCCTGGGGCGCCTCCACGTGGGGTGTGAAGGCCGGAGCGTGGAGTGGCTCGTCCGCCTCGGTCGTCATGGCTTTAGTTTCTTGGGTCGTTTCCAGGTGTCACACGAAGAGTCTACTGATGGAAATGTGTGGGAAAAGGGACAGAAGAGGGGCATTGTGGTTGTCCGATCATCAGAGGATGAAGCGGGTCCCTCACCCAGGGTGCATGACCACGAGAAGGGCTTGGGTGACGGGCTTGGGTGACGGGCTCAGCTCTGCACAGGTTCAGAGCCCGCACAGGGCCACGGAGGAGAAGACCCAGTGGTTCTGGGTGGGAGCCAGCTGGCCAGCTGGCTGCTTCCAAGAAGGTGGAGGGCCGGGCTGGGCCTACTTCTGCCCGGACACCAGGACGGCCAGCTCCTGGATGGACATATCCTTGTTGACGTAGCGCTCGTACTGAGCCTGGGTCAGCCGTCCTTTCTGCAGCGCCTCTTCAATGGAGAACTTCCTGCCAGACTTCCTGTCGTGGATCACGGAGGACTCCCCGCTGGGACCCTTCACCGAGATTTCCTCCCAGTCACACTCCTGGCTCCTGAGTTTCACGAACATGTTCCAGTCGATGAGGCCGGCCCGATGGGCTTCCTCTGGGGACAGCTCCCGGCCCGTGTCGGGGTCGATGACCACGATGGAGCGCCGCAGGTGGTTCTCTCTCTGCTCCCTCTTGACAGCCACGGAGCCCAGGCGCTTCTGCAGCTCGTCGATCTCCAGGTCTTTGTCTTTGGAGAGCCTCTTGAGGTCGTCCAGCTCTCTCTCCAGGGACCACAGCCTGGAGTCCAGGTTCGTCCCCGAGTCCGCCGTGCTGGTGGTTCTCAGGTCTCGGGTTTCTGTTGCTGCCATTTCCATTTCTGACTGGAGCCTCCGGGTCTCGAGCTGCAGGCTCTGCCGCTCCAGCTGCAGCCTGTGGTTTTCCTCCCTGAGGAAGTCCAGCTCCTTGGACGACTTGGAGTTACAGAACTCCAGCTCCGACAGCTTGGCTTCCAGCCGACTCACTTCTGCATCCAGTTCCCTCTTGCTCCGGCTCTCCTCCTCCAGGCTGCTCCTGAGCTTCTGGATCTCTTGTTCAGTGTCGCCCTTCTCCACCTGGACGCTTTCAGAGAAGACCACCTTCTCCTTGACCTCCATCTTCTCCAGGTTGACGAGCTGCTGCGTCAGGGTCTCGAGCTCACTCTCCAGGACCTGCCGCCGGTGCCTTTCTTCCTCCAGCTGGACTTTGAGCAGAGAGTGCTCCCGGGCCTGCTGCGGGTCCTGCTGCAGCACCACCTTCTGCTTGAGGGTCACCTTCTCCCGGGCCTCCGCCTCCTCCTTCTCCAGGTTGGCCAGCCGCTGCTTCAGGCGCTGCACCTCCAGCTCGGCCTCCCTGCGCGCCTGCCGCTCGCGGTCCAGCTCCTCGAGCTGGCGCTCCAGCTCTGCGCGCCGGCGCTGCAGCCGCCGCAGCTCCCCACGGAGGCTGTCGATCTGCCGCAGCTCCACCTCGATGCTCTCGGTGAAGGCGTTCACCTCGGCGCGCAGGCTGGGCTCCTCCTCGTACCTGACCACCTCCTGCTGGACCACCTTTTCCTTCACCTGGGACAGCTCCTCCTCTTTCTGCCTGATCTTCTCCTCCTGGGAGGCTCGCTCTCTTTGCAGATCCACTTGCTTCTTCTGTTCCTCTGAGAGCCTGGCCCGCAGAGACTCCACTTCCTCCTTGGTTTGGGGGTCTTCCTGGAACTGGAGGATCTCCTGGACCACCTCCTTGGTCTGCACCTGGGGTTTGGTGTCTTTCAGGGACTGGATCTCTTGCTTTAACTGGTAGATTTCTAAGTCGCACCTTTCAATAAGTCTCGTCTTGTCCACGATCTCCTCCCTGAGCCTCCGGAGCTCTTTCTCCATCTCGGGGTCAGTCTTGTACTTGATGACTTCCTTGGTCACCTCTTTGACCTCTACCTGGGGGCCCCTCCTCCTGAGCGCCTCCAGCTCACTCTGGTAGCTCTTCAGCTGCTCCTCGGCCCCCCGGTACTTGCGTTCCTGCTCCACGAGCTCCAGGCGGAGGTTGGCCACTTCCCTCTCTGCCTCGGGGTCCGGCCGGACAATCTCCCGCACTTTCTCCTGTACCAGCACTCGGGCATTTTCCTCCTCCAGGGCCCAAATCTTGCGAAGCAGCTCAGTCTTCTCCCTCTGGTTGGTGCGAGCCTTGGCAGCCTCGTCCTCACACTGGCGCTTGAGGTCACCGACCTCCCTCTCGGTCGCCACATCCCTTTCCACCTTGAGCACCTCCTTCACTGTGATCTTCCCCTCTGCCATGGCCCGCTCCTTCTCCAGCCTCTTCAGCTTGTCCTGGAGGAAGCTCAGCTCCTCTTCGTGCTCCTCCCTGCGCTTGCCCTCCTGCTGCCGGGCCTCCTGCAGCTGCCGGTACTCTGCCTCCAGCTGGGGGTCGTTCTGCAGTTTCACCACCTCCTTCTCGGTGACCCTCTCCTGGGCCCGCTCCTTCTCCTCGGCCAGGGCCGCGATGCGCTGCTGCAGGAGGGCTGCCTCTGCTTCCCGGGTGCCCTTCTGCCGCCTCAGCTCCTCCAGCTCCTCCCTCAGCTTCAGGACCTCGTCCGCCCGGGCTCGGTCCGGCTCGATGCGCAGGACCTCCTTGACCACGTACTCCTGCCCCCCATCCCTGGTCTCCTGCTCCAGGGCACGCAGCCGCAGCCGCAGCCCCTCCAGCTCCTCCTGCAGCAGCTGGTTCTTGTGCCGCTCCTCCACCAGGGTCCGCTGCATCTGCTGGAAGCTCTCCTCGAGTGCGGGGTCCGGCACCTTCTTCAGCACTTCCTTCTGTACCACCGCTTCCGGCGGGCTCCGATTCTGCAGGGTCTGGATCTCCTCCTGGGCGCTCTTGACCTCCTTCTCCAGCTGCTGCCTCCGCTCAGTCTCCTCCTCCAGCTCCTTCTGTACCTTCCACGTCTCCTCCACCGCGGAGCCCGGGGTGCTACCTTGCGGGGTCTCGTGGCTCGCTCCCACCTCCGGCTGCTGAGAAGGAGAAGACAGTGCATGGTTTACGTGCGGCCTGGCCTGTTCCCACCTGGTCGGGGCGCACCTCAGTCCCCCATGGAAAGGTCAGACCCTGTGACGCCCGAGGCTCCCTTGGTGTCGAGTTCACTGAGTTCCTGGGTTACTTTAGGTTTTTTTGAACAGTAAAGTAGTTGACGACCACGGCAGAGCATCCACCTCTGGTCCTGTTCCCAGAAGCTGTCGTCTTTGAGACGTACCTTTTGAGTGCATGCCACATGTTTCTTTTTCTACACAAGCGGTCGTCCCCTGTTCTGCACCCTGCTTGGTGCACTCAGTACAGACAGAGGCTTCCACGGTGGCCCTGCTTCATTTTCCACTGTATGGACAGACAGACGTGGGCTTCTGAAAACAAGCTACCTGCCCTGGGGACCCAGCAAATATTTGCTGGATGGAATACATGCTGCTCTCGTGCTCACAGAAGCGCTGGCTGGGCCACTACCTGCGCTGGTGTCGTCCGATAGCCAGGGACACTGCCACCAGTTCACGGACTGTTTTGTGGGAGCAGAATGAGCCTCATTTCTTACCTGCTGGAATAGTTGGAAGTAGAATGTCTGACCTGTAGGAGATCCATTACCTGTCTCAGGAGACTCAGGGCAAACTCCAGATTGTGAAGCCTCTGTCTGTTGATGGCGTTAACTTCAGTGAACTTGGCAGCAAGAGCCGCTTCCTACGGGAGAGCAGTCAGCAAACAGGAGTCAACAGGCTGAGCGGGAGCGAGCTGGACCGTGTTTGAAAAGTCTGGCATTTGGGGATGGAGGGTAGCTTCTGGTCTCTTGCTACCTGGAGTTGAACTATAGTCTCAGCTGGTGGAGGAACTGGATTTAGAGCATGAAGGCGAAAGTCTGCATGACCCTGAGCAGCTCTTCCTCTCGGAGCCTTCACTTACTCATACGCGGAAGGAAGTAACCCCAGCTCTCCACCTGTACTTACTTAGGAGGAGTCCTGTGGGAGCCTCCCAGATCCCTGCAGCAGGCTGTCTTTCCAGGTATATCCTCATCACTTACCCGAGAACAAGTCTACCATCTGTTCTTACCAAACCTGTCTTACCTTACCGAGCACCCAGGAGGGCTCTCGGCCCCGTTTCCCTGTTGGGGTGCATCTCAGAGGCCTGTGTGCCTTGCCTCCCCCAGGGCCCGCCTGCACCGCTCACCTCTTCCCTCACTTTGGCAGCGGGGGACTGGAGCCTGGCTCTCTTGGTGACATGGCTACTCCTTCCATTCTCCAAGTCAAGAAGGGACCTTAGTTTCTCTGCTTCTAACTCATAGTCCTGGGTGAGAGAGAGACATGGTGGAGGGCAGACAACCTCAGTAGAGACAGAAGTGTTCTTCTGCCCCTCGTAGTGGACTGCGGAGGTCTGCACGGCTGCCTACTGTAGTAACGGCCAGGAGGTGCTGACAACCATCTACATGCCGGCTGTCCAGAGCTGTGTCCCTCAACAACCCAGGACATGACAGAAAGGCGCGCAGTGCCCTCCCGCCCCAGATGGAGCCCCCTCCGGGCCCCGAGTGTGGCGCTCTGCTCTCTCCCCACAGCACTTGAGCCGGTTCTCCTGCTGCCTCGGATCCCCTTTATTCCTTTGCTGACTCCGTAATCCATCGGCCGTGTAGGGTATTTCTAGTTTTTTTCTTTTGCTATTGTGAATAATAGCTGCTGCTACGAAGATTTTTATTTATCCTCCATTGTTGTTTTGTTTTCCTTCTGGGATAAATTCTCCCTGTTAACTGCTTCAAGCAGTAGCAATCCCTTCTCTGGTGTTCAGCGTCTGGGACACACTGTTTTCCTAAAGGGCTGTGCCCGCTCCCAGGGCTGCCTGCAGTGCCCGAGGACGACCCCCCCCCCCCCCCCCAGGCCTAGCCCTTCTCTGTCCAGCCCTCCTGACAGGACGAGGCCCTGCTGTCTTGCACTCAGCAGGAGCTTCCCGGCTCACCTTGACAGCTTGCTGGTACTGCTGGGAGGAGGTGCAGACTTTCTGGACTTCCTCTTCCCTTCTTGCTATCTCATCTAGCAGGTTCTGTAAAACAACAGAGACTTTTAAAATAAAAAATTAAGAAACAAACCAACAAAAACAACCCTTGACAGAGTAGCTGGATTCCTCAGAATCTGAAATTCAACTTCTGTAGTACAAAGTTTCATGAACGGCTTCCTTGTATACAGTTGTTTGTCACAAAAGGCAATTCTCTGACCCTGTGAAGAAGGGCCAGGAAGATCATTGTCTTTGCCAGGAAACCAGTATTTACGGAGTGCTTCAAAATGTCAGGCACTCTTCTAATATCTTCGATCTCATTTTATCTTGAAGTTGTCCTGTGAGGTAAGTGCTATCATTATCTCCAGTCTACGAGTAATGAAATTGAGGCATAGTCACCTTCAGTGACTTGCCCACAAGGACATGGCCATTAGGGTTGGAACCTGAGTTTGAATCTAGGCTGTTGGGGTCCTGTGTCCCTCACTCCCAAGACACTGCTGCCTTCCAGCCAACCAGGACTCTGAACTTTGGAAACGGGATTTTTTTTTTTTTTTTTTTTTTTTTAACCACGAGGGCTCCTCATGTGTTGCTGTAGCCATTTGCTCATTCAGCCAGCCTATGTGGACTGTCCACTCTGGGCCAGGCCCTGTGCTGGGCACTGAGGCAGGAGTGAGGCCATTCTTGTTCTCAGAGTTAGGTGCTGGCAGCCAAGCAGGGCCAAGGTCTTAAGGGACCTTGCTGACCTCCAGCAGCCCCCATGCCACTGTAGACCTGTGAACACGGAGGCAACCGCCTTACCTTCTGATTCTTCAGCTTGGTCTCCATCTGGCTGAGGGTGTCTGTCTCCTGGGGCTCATAGCTGGGGATGTGGGACAAGAACTGGAGCACGTGGTCGTAGCTGCTGCGGTAGTCGTCATACGCGGCCCTGGCGTTCTGCAGGCTCTGGGCCCTGCGGAGGAAAGCCTGTCAGGCCTCTGCCACAGTCAGAAGATGCCTCCTGTCTCTTTTTAAAGAAGTCCTCTTTGCTCATGTTTTAAAAGCAGGAGGGATCAAATATAACCTAATAAAATAACCTAAACATTGCTCGAAAAGAGAGCAGTTGAGGCACCTAGGTGGCTCAGCCGGTTGGGCGTCCCACTTTGGCTCAGGTCATGATCTCACCATTCCTGAGTTCCAGCCTCACGTCGGGCTCTGTGCTGACAGCTCAGAGCCTGGAGCCTGCTTCAGATTCTGTGCCTCCCTCTCTCTCTGCCCCAACCCACTCTCATTCTGTCTGTCTCTCTCTCTCTCTCTCTCTCTCTCTCTCAAAAATAACATTAAAAAAATATTTTTTTAAAAAAAGAGAAGAGCAAACCTAAGCAGCAGTAGGAAATAACGAACAGATGCCCATGAAAGAGAAGAGCAACAGAGAGCAGTGAATTGATAGACCTCAGAAGAATTAGGAAGGAAAGAGAGGATGTATATACAAATAGAATGAGGAAAGGTACAACATCAGGAATGGGGGCGGGGGACATCCCCTCAAAAAATCAGACAATATTAAGGACAATTTTATGCCACTAAATTCAACTACGTGATGAGATGGACAAGTTCCTCGAAAAAGACACAAGCTACTGGACCTGCCTCCCAGGGCAGATGGCCCAGGAAAGTCCAATACCAATTAAAGAGGCTGAATTTGTAGTTAACATGCGACACACAAAAGCCGCTTGCAGGCCTGCATGGCTGCTCCCCTGGTGAACTGTACCCAGCACCGAAAGAAGCGGGAGCAGGATCTGTTCTACAGGAGCTCTTCCGGAAGACACAAGAGGAGGTCACACTTAGGGACTCCTGAGACCAACAGGACGTAGGACAGGAACAAGCAAGACGCGGTGTATGTGCTGTGTTGTCACTGATGTCACCGCCCCCCCCCCCCCCCCCCCCCCCCCCCCCCCCCCCCCCCC
>NC_064814.1:61020541-61106746 GCF_023721935.1 Panthera uncia
CCCCCCCCCCCCCCGCCCGCCAGCTCCTCAAGAACATTTCTGGAAGTGTACACAAAATGGTAGCCATGCCTGCCTTGGGGTCGGGGCTGGTCGTTGTAATCACCTTGAGGTTTTTACTGTGCAGATGGATTGCTTTTTCCAAAATGAGAAAATCGAGAAAGCAAACCACTTGCAGCAGCCTCACAGCACACGAGCTCAGCGGAGGCTGCTGCCCGGCCACGGCTGCTCACCTGAGCTCCACCTGCTGGCGGAGGTTGTCGGAGCGCTGGGCCAGCCTGTGCGCCTCGGCCTCCTGGCGCTCCAGGTCCGGGCAGTGCTCCTGGAAGCGGCTGGCCAGGGAGCTGGAGCAGCGCTTGGCTGCCTGCAGGTTCTGCTCCACATCACCGAGCAGGGACTCCTGGGCCTGCAGCGCGGAGGCCAGGGCCTGTCGGGGCGGAGAGGCAGAAGGTGGGCGCTGTGGTCAGAGCCCCGGGGTGGGGGTCAGGGCAGCACCACCCAAACTGCCTGAGGCCTCTGGCTTTGGGGGTGGGAAGCCTGGGTGGGGGGTGGGGAGGAGAAGGACGGGGGTTTTGCCTCTGTGTTTCTCATTAAACGTGGTGGTCATCTCTGCAACGTTCTGTTCCGTCGCCGGGAACACAAGCCGGAAAAACTAACGTGTAAAAACCCTGCAGGAAGCAGCATGTGCCCAGGACGAGAGTGGCCAGCTGCTTTCCAGCTTTAAGGCCTGGGCAGAGGCTTTCTGTCTGAGCCAGTTTCCTTGGCCCTGAGGTGAGAATCTCAGCACAGAGCGAGGATTCTGTGGACTGGTGTGTGAATAAGCAGCCTCCTAAGGGCCCACGGACCTGTGTGCCCTCAGGAGTCAGGCAGACATGTGAAGTGGCCCCGTGGCAACTGTGCAGGTAAAGTAGACGCTGGGGGTGGGGGGAGCCAGGCGCTCCCAGAGCATGCGGGCCCCGCAGGCTGGATCTGCTCTCCCACAGATCCTGGAAATCTGGGCGGATTATGCAGATACTGGCCCCTGATTTCCACAAGCCACGCAGGTCCCAGGAGTAGCTGGGATTTATGCCACAGCTCTCCAGCCGCAACTTCTGACTTGGCACACCGCAGCCTTTCAAAACCTGGGGACTCACTGCCCTGAGACTCGGGGCCTCCGTCCCCATCTGTTCAGAGCTGGCAGGCCGGGGCCACCTGGAGAGAAAGGCTCCCGAGGCCCCTATCCCCATACTCACCACCAGCTCCTGCCTCTTGCTGTCTAGGGCCCGGCTGCCCTCGGGCACCGTGTCGTCTTGGGTCAGCCGGGTCTCATACTCGGCCAGCGCCTCCCAGCCCTGCCGCAGGCTCATCTCCAGGCGGTTGGCCACGTCCACCCTGACAACACGGGTCAGGAGTGAGGGGTGCCCATCTGGCTCCACGGTCCCACCCGACCTGCCCGCCACCCGCCCACCACACACTTCTCCTGGGCCAAGTCCAGCAGCTGCACCAGGCGCTCGTATTTGCGGTTGGTGTCGTCGACCCGGGTCCTCAGCAGAGGTACGCTTCCGCTGCCCGGGAGGGCCTGCATGAAGTCCTGGCACTCAGCCGTGCTGCGTGCCTTCTCGGGCTCAATCCGCAGCAGCTCATTGGTGATGTTCTGTGGGGACCAGAGCCCCCGAAGTTGGCCACAGCCCAGCAGCCCCCTTCCCTCCAGGGGCCTTGTGGGACAAAGGAAGCAGCTGAGGAAGCCTGAGCCCTCTCTGGGGAGCCAGCCCGTAATGAGCACCCCGGGGAATTGTGACGCAGGATGTGTGACAACAGACCTCCTGTTCCATGCACGTCACGGGGATGATTTCATCCATCTTTGGGGGCGACCCCATGAGGTGGGGTGCTTTTTCTCTCCCCATTCACGGGTGACCCTATGACCGCTCAGGAAGGGATGCGGCATGACGTGGCCACGCCCCTTCCCCGTGCCCATCGTCCTCTGGCCTTGACTGTCTCTGAGGAAACTGAGCCCTGGGCTTGAATAGCAGGTCTGCGGTCAAGCAACCAGCACGCGGCTCCGGAACTCCGAAGTGGCGTGTGGCCCCGTGCAGCTGGGGCCGGTCACTAGTGTCATCAACACTGCCACAAGCCCACGAGCGGCAAGCTGTGTGGGGGCAGCGTGAACCTCGCCTGCCCTTTCTCCTGGGGTGGTGTCTGGGGCACCAGGGCTCTGGCACCTCCTCGGTCATCAGCCTAGCACAGCTCCCCTCACCGCCATCACTCAGGACTTCTGGTGACATGTGGCAGGTGGTCCCCGTTGAGCACCAAGGCCCCCGTGGGGATGAGACCAGTCTGGCAGTACCTTCAGGTCCTTGGCCCGTTCAGCGCTGTCCTGCACAGCCCGGCCCTGCTCCAGCGGCGGCCGGAGGATCCCCGTGATAGCCTTCTCCTGCCGGTCTAGATCTCTGGCCACCTTGTCCAAGCCAGCCAACAGATGCCGCCCCTGCTGGTCAGAGGCATCTGCCGGAAGGAAATCGCAGTCAGGTGGCAGCGGGGGGTTGGGGGGAGCAAGGTGCAGGGACAGGGCCTAGGAGACCAAGTGGGGCCTTCTGGGGCTGCCCCAGCCTCCCTCACCCCTGCCTTGCCTGTCCCCTGCCCTTCCAACTGCAGCACAGACCGCCCAGAGCCTGGGACAGTGGCCCTGGCACCCACCTCCAGGGCTCTCTGCCTTCAGCACCTCATGCCGCTGCTGGAGTGCGTTCCTGCTCCTGGCCGCCTTCTGCCGCACGCTCCGGTACTGGCTGCCCAAGCTGTGGGTGCAAACATGGGCTGGGGGCCTGGGGTAGCCCACTGCCCCCTGTGCTTACAGACCCGGGACTCCAGGTTGTGGCTGGGTGTGGCCCAGAGGAGTCACGAGGCTCGTGGAAGTGGTTTGAAAAGCTAAAACCCGGCAGACATGGAAAATTTGCTATAATGCGGCTCTTTGCTTCTGGAGGCCTGGCATCATGACTCAGCCTCTTTTCTTTTCTTCATACCAGGTTTTACTACCTAAAGTCATCATTTGTTCCTTTGTCTTCCCCACCAAGACATTACTCCTGAGGTAGAAGTACACGGTAGGTGCTCAGTAAATACGTGCCGAATGGATAGATGAAGGCATTCCTGAATCACTCATTTAACAAAGGGTTCGTGGGGACATACTTTGCATGCACCATGTACTGAACGAGGCCCTAGAGACAGTTAAGTCCCCAGGAGCCCCTCCCCACATGAGACTGACAGGGTGATGATAAGGGGCAGAATGTGCAGTGGGAGAAGGTGCTGGACCCAAGAGTTGGCAACGCTTTTCCTGGGGCCAGGGTGGAGGGGAGTAAGCTCTTCACAGAAGAGGTAACCAAGGAGCTGTCTTAATTCAAGAGGCCTGAGCCAACCAGACCTCGAGCAGGTGTCTGGGCAGAGGGAACAGCATATGCAAAGGCCCAGAGGCACCTGCAGAGAAACTGCTCACTGGCTATGCCGCCTACAGCCTGATGTTCACATGTGGCAGGTCAGCCTGGCCAAAGGGGTCTGCTCCTGTCCCACTTGAGCCCCCAAGGAGGTGCAGGTGGGGGGTGGTAGTTGCCTCCTGAGGCTGAGTCAGGATGCCAGGGCTGTGAACGGGGCCTGAGGGGCCCAGAGGGTGGGGCCAGTCCACGCTCATTCCCCGCTTGGCCTTGTTACCTCTCGGCCAGAGCCAGGGCCTCAGGGTCAGTCGGGGGGATCACGAAGCAGACGGCGGGGGCAGTCAGCTTGTTGCCTGTGCTGTCCGTGAGGTCCCAGCTCTCCCCGTTGTTGCTCTGCAGGGTGTAGCTGTAGCCCCGTGAGATGAGGCCCTGGCAGGGGCAGGCCAGTCAGAAGGCATGGAGAGACCTGCCCTGGCCAGTGACCAGGGGCCCATTTGCCATCTTGCCCCACCACCCGGGTCTTAGCCCATCTCTGTGGCCCTCCCCAAGACATTTCAGCATAGAGACTAGGGAGGGTGCAGCTGCACGGGGATGTGTTAAATTTGCTGTCTCAACATCTGCCTGGGTTTCCCTTTGGGGAACCCCCCTTCCCATAGTCCCCGACTACTCAGGCTGGACATGTGGCTCAGGCCTGGCCAATGAGAGAATGGCACCTGCCAGCCACAGTGATTGGTTTAGGCAGGACGCAGGACTTAAAGCTGGTAGAACAGAAGACCAGGGCAACTGGTGGGGTTCTGCGGGGGACTGGTAGAGTGACCCCAACCACAGAGATGGACACACGTTCCTAGAAAACACTGGTGTGAGGCCCTGAATCCAGCCTTACAACTCCTAAGACCTTTCAGTGACACGAAAGGGGCAGCTCTGGGCCCAGCCCGCCCAAGGCTCCAGGGGCACCTGTGCAGCAGCTCACCTGGTCGCCCTCAAAGTCACAGAGCGCCTCCACAGGGATGGGCTTGAGCGGAGTCTCCCGGCGGTACTTGAGCGGCACCACCTGCTGCCCTCGCTTCTGCAGGCCCCGCACCACATGCTCGTACTTGTCCAGAGCCTTCTCCTGGTCCTGAATGCAGCAGGGGGAGGGCCGGGGTGAGACACGGCCTTCCCCAGGCCAGAGGTGCAGGGAGGGGTGTGGGGAGGCCCTCGCTGGGCCCGTCACTCACGTCCAGCTCCCGCAGCAGCAGCTCAATCTGGTACTGGTCCTTGAAGTCGGGGCTGTATTTCTGGTTCAGGTCTGAGTCCACCTTGCACAGCAGCTCCTGAGCAGCCTTCACGTCCCTGTGGAACTAGGGGACACCAGATGGCCCTCTTATGGACACAATCCGGCTATGGCTGCAAGCTCACCCCCAGGCAGGGCCGTCCCTGCCCCACTCTCCACAGCTCAGAGACCCCCCTCCCCCAGTCGGCTTCCGGGTGGCCTCTTGGACCAGGGCCCCTCCCACCAACCCCCATGAGGCCACCTCCAGGACGTACTAAGTTTTCATATATACATACCGTTAAGTTTTCGGTTCTTTTCTGTTCCATTCCTCTCTTTGGGCTAGGGACACCCTGACTTAAATGCTACACATTTTTTTGTTTTTAATATATGAAATTTGTCAAATTGGTTTCCATACAACACCCAGTGCTCATCCCAAAAGGTGCCCTCCTCAGTACCCATCACCCACCCTCCCCTCCCTCCCACCCCCCATCAACCCTCAGTTTGTTCTCAGTTTTTAAGAGTCTCTTATGCTTTGGCTCTCTCCCACTCTAACCTCTTTTTTTTTTTTTTTCCTTCCCCTCCCCCATGGGTTTCTGTTAAGTTTCTCAGGATCCACATAAGAGTGAAACCATATGGTATCTGTCTTTCTCTGTATGGCTTCTTTCACTTAGCATCACACTCTCCAGTTCCATCCACGTTGCTACAAAGGGCCATATTTCATTCTTTCTCATTGCCACATAGTACTCCATTGTGTATATAAACCACAATTTCTTTATCCTTTCATCAGTTGATGGACATTTAGGCTCTTTCCGTAATTTGGCTATTGTTGAGAGTGCTGCTATAAACATTGGGGTACAAGTGCCCCTATATTGCTACACTTTTTAAAGTCCCGATACACAGAAGACAAGCCTTGCCACTTTGCTCTAGAAATTTCTCCTGTCCATTTTCCAGTCCATCCACTCTGAAACCGCTCCTGGTCAGCTGTCCTCTGGGATGTGACCACGAACCGGACTTAGGGATCCCTGTGAAGCTCACAGCCCAGTGGGAGTCTAGACACTGAACCAGGAGTTACAGGAATGCCACCTGAGTTCCAGAGTCCCCAGTCCTCAGAATCAGGTGACCAGCTCTTGTTAAAAATACACATTCCTAGGACACCTGGGTGGCTCAGTTGGTTAGGAGACCGATTTCAGCTCAGGTCATGATCTCACAGTTTGAGTTCAAGCCCCATGTCGAGCCTGCTTTGGATTCTGTGTCTCCCCCTCTGTCTACCCCTCCCCTGCTCACACTCTGTGTCTCTCTGTCTCTCAATAATAAAATGTAATAAAAAAAACACATTCCTATGGAAATCAGACAGTATCCACCAACGAGGAATGAGGCAAACACAGTGTGGTCTGCCTATACAATGGAATACAATTCAGCCATAAAAGGGAATGAAGTTATGATTCATGCCATGACATCGATGACCCTCGAAAACATGAGGTTCAAGCGAAAGAAGCCAAAGACACCAAAGTCCACATAACATGTGAGTCTAGTTTCACAAAATGTAGACTAGGAAAATTCAGAGAGAAAGAGCAAGGGGGCTGGAGGAGGGAGAACGGAGGGGTTGTTTCATGGGTGCAGACTTCTTGTCTGGGGGTTCTGGAAACCTTTCCAAGGTGAAGGCTGCACAACACTCTGAATGTTAAGCCACTGGACTGTGTGCTTAAAAGCGGCTAAGATGGCAAATTTCACATTATATATATTTCATCAAAATGAAAACCCCACACTCATTCCTGGGCTGGTCAATCAGATTCTCCAGCCCTGTCCGCCAGGGAAGACAGACCAGGGCCCAGCAAGCTCGGGGGCACACCCACGTATGCCATCAAAAGCAAGGGCACTGGGAGGCTCCCGGAGGAATCAGAGCTGAGGCCACAAGTAAGCCAGGTAGGCACTGAGTGCTCCCAGCAATGGTGCTTCAGGGCTGGCGGGGTACCTGGTGGTAGTCTTCCATGTATTTCAGGTGACTCTCCTCACAGATGAGCAGGTTCAGGTACTCCTTCCAATCTGCGTGCACAGCCTCCATGTGCGCCTGCCGAAACAAGGCGGGGGGGGGAGGGGGGGGTGGGGGGGGGGGGGGGCAGGTCACTGTTTGGCAGGGTTCTGGACCAGAGAAGGGTGGGGAAGGGGGCATCTCCCTGGATGTGGCTCCCACAGAGGCACCTAGCTTCTTCTTGGGCATGGGAGGAGAGGGGACATGGTGAGGAGCCAAGCAGGGTTGCAGTGTTCGGGTACTTGGGCTGTTTACTGCACAAGGAATAAGTAGGGCGTGCATCTTCCCAAAGTGGTGCTCTTAAAAATTCTCACAAAGGCACTGTAGAAAATTGTGTCCCTCCCCTCCCCAAATTCATGTCCACCCAGAACTCAGAATGTGACTTTATTTGGAAATAGGGTCTTTGCAGGTTTAACTAATGAAGGATCTCAAGATGAAATCATGCTAGATTTAGGGTGGGCCCCAAGTTCAATGACTGGTGTCCTTATAAGAAAAGGAGATGAGGGGCTCCTGAGTGGCTCAGCAGTTAAGCGTCCAACCTCGCCTCGGGTCATGATATCACGGTTTGTGAGTTCAAGCCCCAAGGCGGGCTCTGTGCTGTTGGCTCAGAACCTGGAGCCTGCTTCAGATACTATTGTCTCCCTCTCTCTCTGCCCCTTCCCTACTTGTGTTCTGTCTGTTTCTCTCTCTCTCAAAAATAAACATAAAAAAATTTTTTTTTTTTAAAAAAGTAAAGGAAAGGAGATGAGGGGAACCTGGGTGGCTCCGTGGGTTAAGCGTCTGACGTCAGCTCTGGTCATGATCTCGTGGTCCGTGAGTTCAAGCCCTGCATGGGGCTCTGTGCTGACAGCTCAGAGCCTGGAACCTGCTTTGATTTGTGTCCCATTCTTTCTGTCCCTCCCCCACTTACACTCTGTCTCTCAAAAATGAATAAATGTTCAACAAATATTAAAAAAAAAAAAAGAAAAGGATATACAGACACACAAGGGAAACAGTTATGTGACTACAGAAGCAGAGATATGAGTGAAACAGCCCCAGGCCAAGGAACCCCAAGGACTTCCAGCAAGCACTGGAAGCAAGGAGAGACACAAGAGGAGTCTGTCCTTGAGCTTCCAGAAGGGACAAGCTGCTTGCCAACACCTTGACTTCAAACTTCTGGCCTTCAGACTGTGAGACCATAGGTTTCTGTTGTCTATTCTTTTTAAAGTTTTTTTTTTTTTTCAGTAATCTGTACACCCAACGTGGGGCTAGAACTCATAACCCTGAGATCAAGCGTTGCACGCTCTTCTGACTGAACCAGCCGGGAGCCCCAGTTTCTGTCATTTAAAGCCACCCAGTTTGTGGTCATTTGTTAGGGCAGCCCCAGGAAGCTAGTACAAGGCACACTGCATGGGCTTGAGAAGTCCAGGGGCCAAGGGCAGGACGTGGTAAAGGGGAAGACAGACCAAACATGGTCAGACCGAGCAAGTAAAGACAGCACGACGGAGCAACAGAGACACAGGATTCAGGACCCTCATCTTGGGGGCTGCCTGAGGCCACCCTGGAGGAAGCACCCCCTCCCAGGGCACACGCACCTCAATGGAGTTCCTCCCAGGGTGCTCGGTGGCCAGCAGCTGGTCCCCCTCGCTGTGCAGCTTGTTAATTCTCTCCTCTTTGGCCTCCAGGTTACGGTTGATGAAATTCTGCATGGGGGGTGGTGGTGGTGGGGGGTGGGCGGCACTCAGGGCCCGGCCGGCAGCCCTGCGCCCCCTCCCAGCCCCTCCCCAGATGCCCCAGGCCACTGGGCCCACCTCGTACTGGCGCCTGCGGCTGGGGTAGTCGAGGTTGCGGTCACTCCAGTCATACTGCATGCGGCCCTTGGCCTGCTGGTCCAGCCAGTACAGCTCGTTGGTGCAGCGCTGCATGTAGTCTCGCAGCGTGCTCAGGTGCTGCTGCCGTGCCTGCGACGCCGCCTGCGGCAGGGGGTGGGGGACAAGGACGGGGCTGAGCCTCCCTCTGCACCTCCCCCAGGGCCCAGCTCTGGCCAGCGAGCAGAGAAGCCTGGCTCGACGCTTCCTGGCCGGACCCCCTCGGACCGGTCACTTGACCCTCCAGAATGCATTCATGCACTCAACAAACGTCTGTGGGGCACGTGCTACATGCCGTTCACAGTAGTGAACAAAGCTGACATTTTTCCGGGAGCCTCAATTTCCTCACCTACAAAATGGGGATAACGGCTGCACTGATCTCGTAGGGCACAAAGACTGTCAAACAGTTGGTGCTCAATAAATGTGAGCATTAGCAGCTTCCACTTTTGTCTGTCACGATCCCCGTACAGAAGGCTGGGAGGACAGTAGCAAACTGCCACCACTTTCCACATGAGAAGGGGTGGGTGTGGGGCCGGGAGGAGAGGTAAGGGGGAGGGATGTTTGCTCAGCAAACAGGGACAGTAGCTAACATGTCCATGGGGCCCGCCCTGTGGCAGGACTGTGGTAGGGCCTTCTCCCCAGCTGAGGCCATCCTAGGAGACAAGGGCTCGAAGGAACTCCGTTTTTGTACACGTGAGGAAACCGAGGCTCCAAGAGGCTAAGTAGCTCTCTCCAAGCGTCCCCACCAACACGGGATGGAAGCGTCTGCCCCAGAGCCCCGGGATCCTCACATCTGAGGTGTCTGAACCCTTGCAGCAAGGAAGGATTTATACATCACTTGTGCAGTTTTATTTCAATTTTGTTAATTTTTTTTTTTTTTTTTTTTTTTTTGAGACAGAGAGAAAGGGCACGAGCAGGGGAGGGGCAGAGAGAGGGAGACAAAAGATCCAAAGTAGGCTCCACGCTGATGGTAGAGCCCGATGTGGGGCTATAACTTGCAAACTTCAAGATCATGACCTGGACTGAAGTCAGACACTTAACCGACTGAACCACCCAGGTGCCCTAACTTGTGCAGTTTTAAAAAGAACACATTCTTGGGGAGCCTGGGTGGATCAGTCGGTTGAATGTCTGACTTTTGATTTCAGCTCAGGTCATGATCCCACAGTTCGGGTTCGAGACCCGCATCAGGCTCTGTGCTAACAGTGCAGAGGCTGCTTGGGGTTCTCTCTCCTCTCTCTGCCCCTCTCCCGCTTGCTCACATGCATGCTCGCTCTCTCTCAAAATAAACATTAAAAAATAAAAAGCACATTCCTTAAGGATTTTGAAGTGGGAAACAGAAAACTTTCTCAAGCACATGGCATCATACTTGATGGACAGAGAAGGTGCTTAATAAAGAGATAAAGCAGCAGATTGTAGGACGGGCCATATCCGTGGGCTCCATCAGGGTTTTCCGTGAGCACAGAGCAAGGTGGGATGCTTCTCAGGTAGGGACTCAGGGTACCACCTCCTTCCCACTTACCCCTCTTGTTCTGTTTTTACTGCCCACGCCTCCTGTGTCCACAGCCGTGACTGCCCAGCCCTCCTCCCTCCCCATTCCCTGGGGGCCTCGCTCACCAGCAGTTTCTGGTACTTGGCCTGGAGGTCGCTGTTCTCCTGCGGACAGAGTCGAGCGAATGGGTTGAGGTGGGGGCCGCAGGCGTGAGCCCCTCCCTCCCCGGGTCCAGGCCCGCTCCACCACTGTGCACACCTTGCCCCCGTCCTTGGCCAGGTGGGGCCCGATGGCCTTGACCTCATTGTGGAAGATATTGTGGTGCTCCACCTGCTGATCAACCAGCGGCAGGTCTGTCCCAAAGTTCTGGCTGCTCAGTTTGTCCTGGGAGGGTGGAGAGGACCGGCAGAGGGTGGGCGAGGGCCGGGGGACTCACAGCCCCCCCTCCCCCCCCAAGAACCAAGGAGGGAGCCAAGGGTCCCTGGGAGAGATGCAGGGAGACACTGTCCCTTTACCACAGTGTCCTCTCACTGAATCTCACTGTCACCTCCGAGGCCCACACAGTTGTTTCCATTGCACACGTGGGGAAACAGAGGCCTGGCTCAGGTCAGGCCACTGAGAGAAGACCACTGGCTCCAGCAGCCACGCTTCTCCGTGGCAGAGGGCATAGGAAGGACAGCAGCCGGCCGCTCCTCCTAACCAGCCAGGACCCCAACGACCAGAGCTGGAGAACAATTGCAGGACGGTCCCCATCTCCACCACTTCTGCTGGGTGACCCTGGGCGAGACGCTACACCTCTCTGAGCCTTGCCCTTTTCCCCGATACAGACGTCGGGAAACATCAGGAACACCACCCTCAGAGGCAGGACCGTGGTACCCATTACATGGCGGGGTCCACCCCGCACACAGCTGAAGCCTGGGCCGTACCAGCTTTTCATCCACCAGCGCCGCCCAGTTGACCTGGGGGTCTACCTCCTTCACCACCAGGTTGTATATCTGCTTGTGTTTCCCGCGGAGGTTGGTCACACGCTCCTTCAGCTGACGGATGCTGAGTGGGAAGAATGGCCATGCTAGTCACTGGGGCCGGTTGGCAGGCCCTCTGCCCATGTCCCTTCCCCTAACAGGGGCCTCATACCTCAGACCCCGGCCTGGGGCTTTCTGCTTAGTGGCCTGGAGGCACAGGATGACCCGGCAGCCTTGGGTTCCAGTCACTAATACCCTCCCTCATCCTTCCTTCCCCTATCAGCATTTCCCCAGGGCCTACAGTGTGCCCAGAACCATAGAAGGTTCTGGAAGAAATGATCAAGTTCGCTGCTCTCTGGAGCCCCCCAGCGAGCGGGAACCACAGAGGTGGTGTGGACCGTGACAGGAACAGCACAGGGGGTCGTGGGGGCATCAAGAGACCCTTGCCCCTGCCAGGGTGGGGAGTGCAGAACAAGGTGGGAGGCACCGTGGGTGCCGACATATCCACATCTGAGCTGAGGGGAGAGCCATGAGCACGGGAAGCTGGCTGGGGCGTCAGGCAGTGTGACAGAGTGCTCAAGAGCTTGGAGGTTAAACAGCATGGTGGTCAGGGAGCTGTGGTCACACTATGACCAGAACAGCCTGGGCCTCAGTTTCTCTGACTACAAAATGGGTTGTCATGAGGATAACACGAAGTGTTTGGCATGTGTGTGGCATCCACTTAGCCCTCAGTAAACCCTGACTTGGGCTCTGGGATGCTGAGCAAGCCTGCAGTCCTCCTGCCCTGTGTCAGGAATGCAAAGCGGAGGGGACCTACTCTTCGGCAATCATGTCTCCTTGGGGATGCTTCATGTGCTTGGCGATGGCCGCGTCCGCCTCCAGCACGTACAGTAGCTTCTCGGAATCCGACACCTTCTGCAGGGTCGTGTCCCGGTGCTCAGGCTGTCTGCCCTCCTGCAGCCGGGCCAGGTCCTGTGACAGTCAAGACAGAGAGGCAGACAGCAGATGGGGATTCAGTGGGTGTGGTGGGGGTGGGAGGATAAGGAGGAGACAGCCAGCACGGGGCCCCCTGGTCCTGCCTCACTTCTCCTCTGCCTCTCAACAAACAGCCCAAGTGCCCACTTTTGGGGGCTCTGACACATAGCTGCGAATGAAGAGGCACAGCCTTGCTCAGCCCCGTCAGGGAGACCACCAGGTGAAGAGATAAACCTCACAAAGGTGACTACAAGTTCGAACATGTCAGTGTTTCCCAAGGAAACACACCAGAGGTTGAATAGCGGGGACCTGCTTTTATTTGTTTTTTAGTTTTATTTTTGCGAGACAGAAAGAGACCACACATGTGCACACGGGGGAAGGGCAGAGCAATCTACATTCAGCTCAGAGCCCCATGTGGGGCTCCATCTCATGACCGTGATATCATGACCTGAGCTGAAATCAAGAATCAGAAACTTAACTGACTGAGCCACCAGGTGCCCTGGGGACCTACTTTAAGATCCAATGGTCAGTGAGCCTCCTGGGAGGTTATGACACCAGCTAAGAACTAAGGATGAAAGAAAAGAGTGTTCTAGGCAGAAGGAACAGCCTGTGCAAAGGCCCTGAGGCAGGAAAGGGCAAGCACGTGGCTGGAAGGCAGGCCGGAGGAGGAAGTGGGAAGGGCACCAAGCAAAAAGGCCCCTCTGTGTCCTTAAAGGCAAAGCCTTAGGGCTCTACAGGGTAGGAGCGGAGCCTAAGAGGGCAGTGAAGTCAGGAGTTGTGACAGGGCCAGGTGGGAGCTGAGGGTGGCCGATGCTGGGGTGGCATCTGCAGAAATGGTGAGAGTAAACAAAGGGTGGATATTTGGAAGGTACAATCAGTGTCGCCGATGAGCCCAGGGTCTCTGCTTGTTTAGGGAAGAATAACGAACTGGCAGTCAGGACAGCAGGTGTCTAAACATAGCCTATGAATTCACTTAGTCAACATTCCTGAAGCCCAGCCACATGCTGTGTGGGGCTCCAGGGACCCCAGGCCAGCGGGAACGCCTGCGCTGAAGACAGACCGGAAGTAACACGGGGGGGCCCCCAGAGGAGCCAGTGCCCTCCCCAGCTGGGCCTCAGGGCCCCCGTTGCTGCCACGGGGATAAGGAAGAGGCGTCCAAGTGAACTGAGGAATTTCTCACCTCTAAAAAGATGGATCCACCGACAGGCTCTGTCAGGGATGAGCCTTGGGGATTGCAAAGCAAGAGAAGCCAAAGGCCACATGGTGTGGGGCTGTGCTTGTGTGAACTGTCCTGGATCGGCTAATCCATAGAGACAGAGTAGATGAGCGGTTGCCAGTGGCTCAGGTGGAAACAGGAACTAACAGTAAATGAGCACAAGGGATCTTATTTGGGGTGAAAATGTTCTAAAACCCGTTTATGGAAACGGCCGCACCACTCAGTGAAGTTACTAAAAATCGATGCATCGTAAACCTGGAGCGAGAGCATTTTGACATGTAAACTCTGCCTCAAATCAGCCTGTTACAGAAGCAAAAGTGAGTGGAGGTGATGTGGTGCCTGGTCCAGAGAGCCCTCGGAGGAAGGAAGAAAAGGTGTTCAGCCCATGTGTCCCCGCCCAACTCCAGGAAGACGGAGGGGCGAGTGGGGCCAGGCTCCCGGAGGGGCTTGAGTCTGGCCAGTTAAAAAAAAAAAAAAAATACAACAAAACATCACGGTTCTTGGCTTGGATGGAATTTTATCCACTCTATCATTTGCAGCAGACCTGCAGCTCTCCTGGGCACTTACAGTGTCAAAGATTAATTTTGCAAAAGGGGGAAGTAAATTAATCATTACCTCATTCATGCAAGTGCTGTGTGGGAATGCAGGCCTGCTTGAAACATGGCAGCTGGGATGAGAAAGAGAACATCTAGCTGAGAGATGCCATGTAGGAGTTCAAGAGTTCACAGTCGGGCAAAACAGATCGATGGTGATAGGGGTCAGCCTGGTGGTTACCTCTGGGGGATGTGGATTGGGAAGGTCACAAGCCAGCTCTCCGGACATGTTCTCTATCTTCACCTGAGCAGTAGTCACACGGTTACTTTCTATATACCTTACAGAATGTATAGCTCAAGTAAAAGGTTTTTACAAGTAAAAACAAATTATATGGACTGATGTATCTAATAAATTACACAGGGCGCCTGGGTGTCTCAGTCGGTTAAGCATCTAACTCTTGATTCGGCTCAGGTCGCGATCTCAGTGTTCCTGAGTTCAAGCCCCATGTTGGGCTCTGTGCTGACAAGTGCAGAGCCTGCTTGAGATTCTGTCTGTCTCTCCCTCTCTGCCCCTCCCCTGCTCATGCTCTGCCTCTGTCGAAAATAAATAAATGTTAAAAAAATTTTTTTTATTAAAAAAAATTATACACGTGCTGATGGTCAGATGAGTGATAAAGCAAATCTAGCAGATGTTACTGGTGGAATCTGGGGAGGAGAGATATGGATGCTCTCTGTGAAACTCTTTCAACTTCCTCCACTTTTAAAAGTTTGGCATAAAAGGTCACATGTGATCATGTTGTACGATTCTGTTTATATGAAATATACAGAAGTAAATCCATAGACACAGAAAGCAGATTAGGGCTTCTGGGGGCTGCAGGGAAGGGGAACAGGGAGCGACTGCCTTTGGGTAGGGGATTCCCTTTGGGGGAACAGAAATGTCTTAGAAACAGACAGATGTGGTAGGGGTCCAAATACCACTGACTTATATCCTTTAAATGGTTAATTTTATGTTATGTGACTCACTTCAATTTAAGAAAACAGGAAAATTCAAGAGAACTTTTGGGTAATTAAACAGTGATGTTTTCTTCTGAGAAATGATAGGAAGGAAGGAAAGAAGAAAGAAAAAGATTAGTTCCTATGGTCATCAGAACACAGTTTCTTTTATCAGGTGTGTTCATTTGAAGTTAAAAAACAGTTCAAAATTATTCCCCAGGCACATCCTTGTTACCATGAGTCATTAAGCAAATAAAATCAGAGCACTAGACCCTCCTATTCACACACGCACGCCTGCGTGCACGCATGGGAAAAGGTCAAAAGATACACCAAAATGTTAATAGCTGATCAATTTCTCTGGTGGTGGAATTATACATGATTTTAATTTGCTTTGTTATACTTGTTTGTTGGTTCTGAAATATTTGTAACAAACCCATATTCCTTTTATTAGGACAAAATTAGGACACACCCAAAAAGCTGTTTTCATTTAGGAAATAAAATAGCACGACACCATATGAAGAGAGGAGTAAAGATTCCTGGGATGCCTGGGTGGCTCATTGGTTAAGTGTCTGACTTCGGCTCAGGTCATGATCTCAGGGTCCTGAGTTCAAGCCCCATATCGGGCTCTGGTGTTGACAGTGTGGAGCCTGCTTGGGATTCTCTCTCTCCCCTCTCCCCCTCTGTCCCTCCCCTGCTCTGTCAAAATAAATAGATAAGCTTAAAAAAAAAAAGATTAAGGGGCATCTGGGTGGCTCAAACTATTAAGTGTCCGAAGAGTTCTAGCTGTGGCTCCCTCTCTCTGCCCCAACCCTGCTAATGCTGTCTCTCTCTCTCTCTCTCTCTCTCTCTCTCTCTCTCTCTCTCTCAAAAATAAAACAAAAGGGGAAAAAAATTTAAAAAAAAACAAACAAACTACAGAGGAGCTGGGACAGAGCTGCGGCCTGAACAAAAAGCTAGCAGCTAGCAGCGGGGGAGGGGAGGCACTATGGCAGGTAAAGGCGGTGGACAGGCAGGTGAGCACAGGAGAGGAGCCAGGGGAGGCCCCTGGCAGGGAGCAGAAAGCTCCACTTGCCTTTCCTGCCTTCTGTCCCCACACCTCCATCTCTCACTCCCAGCTGCACCATCCCTAGCCCACCCCATCCCTCAGGTGTCTGGGCTGCCTGTGGATCAGCCCTTGGGTGGGTGGACACCTGCATGGTCACAAGGAGGGACAGCTCCCCCGTGACCTGTCCACCTTCCATCCCCAACTCCGCTGGAACCGCCTCTTGGTCACGCTCCTGGGTAGGAATGCAGATGAAATACAGACCATCCAGTTAAGTTCAAATTCCAGATAAATGATGGATAACTTTGTATTATAAGTATATCCCATAATGTTCTCAGAGTCAACTTTAACTGGATGTTCAGTATTTTTGTTTTCTAAATCTGGCAACCAGACCTCTGGGATGCTTCTGGGGCTAGCTCTGTCACTGACTAGTCACCCTCGCCCTCTCTGAACCTCAGTTTCTCCAGCTACAAAATGGGTATAGGCTCAACCACACTGGGCTGGTGGGGGGCTCAAAGAGAAGATGATTGGGGGCGCCTGGGTGGCTAAGTCGGCTGAGCGTCCAACTCTTGATTTCGGTTCAGTTCATGATCCCAGGGTTTTGGGGATCAAACCCCATATCGGGTTCTGTGTTGACAGCATGGAACCTGCTTGGGATTCCCTCTCTCTCCCTCTCAAAATAAATAAACTTAAAAAAGAGAGAGAGAGGGGCGCCTGGGTGGCTCAGTCGGTTAAGCGTCCGACTTCGGCTCAGGCCATGATCTCACGGTCCGTGAGTTCGAGCCCCGCGTTGGGCTCTGTGCTGACAGCTCAGAGCTTGGAGCCTGCTTTAGATTCTGTGTCTCCCTCTCTCTCTGACCCTCCCCCATTCATGCTGTGTGTCTCTCTGTCTCAAAAATAAATAAACATTAAAAAATTAAAAAAAAAAAAAAAGAGAGAAGATGATCATCTTGGCAGCTCACAGGTGTGGGGGCAGCTCCAATGTCCCACACAGTACAGACTCCTCAGAAGAGTATGGCTCAGAGCAGTTGTAAGCCCATGTCACAGAAGAGGAAACTGAGACACAGACAGGGAACATGATTTTCCCAGCTTTCTCTCCTCTGCAAGAGGAGGATCGCATGCAACTAAGGAGTGGCAGGTGTAGTACAAGAAGAATAAGGATATGATGATAATATTGAGCCCTGAAGTACACCTGTTTAATCTCATCGAATCTTTACAGCAGCCCGGAGGTGGGGATGATCCCTCTTACCCTCTCAGAGGGAATCACATGCACAGAGAGGTAACGTGACTTGCCCAAGGTCACACAGTAAGTGGCAAAGCTGGGATCCCAAGCAGGGCCTGGCTCCTGAGACCACGATTCTCCTCCAGATAGGGTTCATAAACTGCAGGAAATTGGCCCCCAGGGTGGGGGGCACTGATGTGTGCCCATTATCAACAGCAATAATGACGTTTCTCCATCTCAGCACTACTGACATTTGGGGCTTGATCACTCTGTGTGGGGGGCCGTCCTGTGCCCTGTAGGGTGTTTATCGGCATCCCTGGCCCCCACCCACTAGATGCCCAACCACCACACTCCCCAAGTTGTGACGGCTAAAAATGTCTCCAGATATGTCCACGTGTTCTCTGGGGGGGGGGGGGGGGGACAGAATCCCCCCCACCCCCACCCCCTGGTGAGAACCACTGGATCAGACGAGACTGGCGGCACAGGGGGACACAGGGGGGCACAGGGGGGCACTCACACTCTGCATCTTGGCCTCCGTGTCCACGATGTTCTTCTCCACCTGGTCGGCATTCTTCTGCAACTGCTCGATCAGATCGGATAGCTCCTTGTTAGAGATGCTGTGGGCACAAGACAGGAGGTGGGCCAGGGTCCCCACCAGCCTCAGAGGGAGCCCCCCCCCACCCCCGCCCTGGGGTGACATCACTAAAGCCACAGAGATGAGGCAGCATGGGGCAAGGGCTTCTATTTTTCCATGTTGGCAGAACACCCTCACTGTGTTCTTTTTTCCCCCTGTTTTTTACTGAGATAGAATTCACATACCATAAAATTCAACCTTTCAAAACCTCTAATTCAGTGGGTTTTAGCGTACTCACAAGGTTACACAGCTATCATCGCTATCTAGTTCCAGAACATTTTTGTCACCCCAAAAGAAACCCCATTAGCAGCCACTCCCCATTGTCTCTCCCCCCAGCCCCCACTACTCTACTTTCTGTCCGTATAGATTTGCCTCTTCTAGACATCTCACACAAATGCGATCGTATAATGTATCTGGCTTCTTTTACTTAGCATGGTATTTCTGAGGTTCATTCAGGTTATAGCACATGACATTCCTTTTTATGGCTGAATAAGGTTCCACTGCATGAATAGATCACATTTTGTTTATCTAGTCCTCAGTTGATGGACATTTGAGTTGTTTCCACCTTTTGGCCATTAGGAATCATGCTGCTGTGAACATTCCGACCCAAGTTTTCATGCAAGCTATTGAGGATTAAATATCTGGCACTTTCAATCTATGGACTCAGAATAAACTCTACGGAAACACAATGACATTACGTTCTACCTGGACACTTGGTCGCCTGCACACATCAAAGCCTAACCCTTCCCTCTCTTGCTGAAAAGCGGGCCTTGGCATGTATCATGATCAAGTCAGAGCTGGGTTAGCACCAAACTGAGACTTGAAATCAGAAGAGTTTTCTGATTCCACGTAGCTTTCCGGGTGGGGTGTGAGAACGGGAGGGAGGTTGTGCAGGCAAAGAGCTGGGCACCTATTCGGTCCCAAAGGTTTGTGGTTATAGTTGTTAAGGAGCGTTACTGATGTGTACGCAGCCCCGCCTCTATTGTTGTTTTCCTTCAACAAAGGAAGAAACAGGGGCGCCTGGGTGGCTCAGTCGGTTAAGCGTCCAACTTCGGCTCAGGTCACGATCTCGCGGTCCGTGGGTTCGAGCCCCGCGTCAGGCTCTGGGCAGATGGCTCAGAGCCTGGAGCCTGTTTCCGATTCTGTGTCTCCCTCTGTCTATGCCCCTCCCCCGTTCATGCTCTGTCTCTCTCTGTCTCAAAAATAAATAAACGTTAAAAAAAATTTTTTAAGAAAAAAACAAAGGAAGAAACAAAAAACAGAGAGGGAATGCAACTTGGCCAATGTCACCCAGCCAGTCAGTAATGGTCAAGATTAGCACTTAATTCCCCAATCTCCATTGAAAACCCTTTTGTAATGACTCCACAGAGGAGCCCAGGCAGCCCAGAACCCAGAAGTTTCATTCCACCTGCACACATTAAGCGCCTACTGTATGCCAGGACCAGCACTGCACACAGACAAAGCCTCACCCTCTGAGAGGTCACCCCGCTAGATGGGGAGGAAATCAGCATTTACAAAAATAGTCACAAGATTGAGATAGAGGGCTAGGGATGCTCAGAGGAGCCTCCTGGCTGGTGGGTGGGGATGGGACTGGTCACTGAAGGCTTCCTGAAAGAGGTATGGGGGCTAGGTTCTGAAGAATGAGGAAGAGTTTGGGGTCTAGGCATGTCCCTCGAGGTGGGTCAGCCCAGGGCAGGTCAGGCCACCCCCTCTTCAGAGTGGAATTTCCAAATCAAGGCCTGGGACCCACCTACTGTGGCATGAAACATTCAGATTCCCAAGCCCTAACCCAGACCCTCTGAATCTGCATCTCCAGAGCTGAGCCCAGGAAGGTGTATTATTATTGCTTTTGCTTATACAGGTTCTCCAAGGGACACTGATACCCCCGGATTTCAGGGTCCACCACTGCAGGTATTACTGGTACGGGTGGGGGGAGAGCCGAGGAGGGGGTCAAAGACTGGCACAGCAAACAAAACCTGTGAGCCTGTCCATCCATGCCTCAAACCCTGCCTGAGAGCCTGCTCTGTGCCAGGCCTGGACACACAGGAACCAGGGGAAAGAAACAAGACCCAGGCTGCACCCTCTGCTAAGTCAATCAAGGAGGCAGCCTTTCCTAAAGTAGGGTCCCAGAAACCCCAGTCCTGTAAATCACTCCTAGAACAAAGCCTTTGTCAGTCAAGGCAGTTAGGAAAACCTGGCCCCTCTAGAAGTCCATGAGCCAGTAAAGGCTCTGAGCAGTCCTGCAGCACAGAAAGGTGGTATTCAGCGGAGAAGGCAAGGAAGGCTGAGAAGAAAGGAGTATGTGTAGAGGATCCCAGTAAGGAAGGGCTACCAGGTCATGGGCTGAGTCCAGAACCCCCACGGCCTGGCTTGTCAGACCACGTGGGGAACATGAGCATTTCCAGGCCCCTCCCCACATAGAACCACTGATCCTCAGCCTGGCCTGCTGCACTCAGATGGAGTGAATCTGAACCCAAAGATTTAACCCATGACTGCTCGAGCCAGCATGGGGAAGGTGCAATGTGGAGTAGGTGGGAGCCTTCGGCCTGGCCCAGCCCCACCTCAGGACATGCGGCCAGCTCCCAAACCAGGCCCTTCATTGACTGGGCAGTGTGAGGAAAGCGCCTCCTGGACCCTGCCTTGGGCCCTGCCTGGACCCAGCCAAAGCCCAGCACCACAAGGGGACAAAGGAGGGGGTCGAACAGCCAGTCCCGGGAACCTGGTGTTCCTGGCAGAGAAGAGAGGAGGGTTCAGTGGGAGCTTCTGGCCAGACAGGCATGAGTTCCAAGTCCAGATAGGGCATTTTCTGCTTGGACCATCTCAGGCAAGCACCTTTCCCTCGAGGTGCCTCAGTTTACCCATCTGTTAACAGGAGATGACCACCAAGGCATCACGGTAATGTGACGATGCACATGCTTCACCAGACATCAGGCATGTTCACAGGCACCGCCTCGACAACACCCTCACCCCAAGCCCCTGGGAAGGTTTGTGTGACACTTTATGGATAGGTTATAGGAAACCAAGGTTCAGAGATGTCAAGGTGCTTGCCCAGCGTTACACAGCTTGTGAATGAGGCTCCCAGACTCTCTTCTGAGTCAGTCTTGCTCCACAGGCCACTTCGTCAAACACTGGGCTCACAGTTCCTCACAGGGGCACTGGGAAAAAAGTCACAAGCCAACCTCCAGCAACAACTGCTGTCCCCAAAATACTACGAGCTCAGATTTACTTTCCACACGCCAGGCTCTCCACTCATTTCTTACTTAATTTTCGTGACAACTCTGGGAGGTAGGTGTTGGCCCAGTGGGTAATCATCTTATTATCCCCACTTTGCAGATGTGGAATCTGAGGACCAACGAGTTTCAGTAACTTTCCTAAAGTCACACAGTAATTAAGTGTTAGAGCCAGGATTCCAACCCAGGCAGGCCCCCAAGTCGATGCCTTTAATGACCCCATGTGACAATCCTACAGGACTGCCAGCACATCCTAGGCATGTAACAGATGAACTTACAATGCCAAGTGCCCTAGGCCACAATGGGATATCACTTCTCACCCACTAAAAAGGTAATAATCAAAAAGACCATAATGATTTGGTGACAAGGATACAGAGAAATCAGAACCCTTGCTCACAGCTCGTGGGAACTGTAAAATGGTGGGGCTGCTTTGGAAATTCTGGAAGTTGCTCCCTCAAAAAGTTAAACCTATGGGCGCCTGGGTGGCTCAGTCAGTTGAGCATCCGACTTTGGATGAGATCATGATCTCACGGTTTGTGAGTTCGATCCCCATGTCAGGCTCTGTGCTGACTGCTTGGAGCCTGGAGCCTACTTCCGATTCTCTGTCTCCCTCTCTTTATCTTCCCCTCCCCCGGTCATGCTCTGTCTCTCAAAAAATAAATAATCGTTAAAAAAATTTAAAAAACAAAAACGAAAACAAAAGTTAAACATAAAGTTGCCACATGACCCAGCAATTCCATTCCTAAGTATCTTCCCAAAAGAAATTAAAACATGAGTCCACATGAAAACTTGAATCAAACACAAATGTTCATAATAGCACTATTGGCAAGAGCCCCCAAATGGAAACAACACAAATGTTCATCGACTGATGAATGGATACACAAAATGTGGAAGATTCATACAATGGAATAGTACTTAGCATAAAAAGGAGGCACAAACTGACACCTGCTAGAGCGTGGATGAACTGCAAAACCATCACACTGATAGGAGATAGACACAAAATGTCACATACAGTATGACTCCATCTATATGAAGTATCTAGAATAGGCCAATCCATAGAAGCAGAAAGCGTATTAGTGGCTGCCCAGGCTGAGTGGGGGCGAGGGGGTGGGCAGGAGGGCCGTCAAATAAGCTCTGAAGGGTTATGGGGTATCTTTTTGGGGTGATGAAAATATTCTAAAGCTGGTTGTGGTGATAGTTGTGTAATTAAAAACCACTTAATTGTACACCTTAAACGAGTAAATGGTACAGTATGTGGGTTATCTCTCAATAAAGCTGATACCAGGGCACTGGGTGGCTTAGCTGGTTAAGGGTCCAACTTTGGCTCAGGTCATGATCACACGGCTCATGAGTTTGAGCCCCGCATCGGGCTCTCTGCTGTCAGCACAGAGCCCGCTTTGGATCCTCTGTCCCCCTTTCTCTCTGTCCCTCCCTTCTTCTCTCTCTGCCCCTCCCCCACTCTTGCATGCTCTCAAAAATAAACATTGAAAAATAAATAAGCAAATAAATAAATAAAGCTGAAAACAAAAATATTGTCAAGTGCCATTTTTAAGTGATAGGGACGTGTTTCTTCTTCTGCCAACCTCTGAGCCCTCCTGCCTTTTATCCTGTTTTCCATGAAAGCTAGACCAGTTCCAGGCTATGCTCAGCTGTGTGGAAGATGCTAGTTAACACACAGAGTCCACCGCTTGCCCATCAGTGCTAAGCAAGTCACATACAGATTCGTTTCTTTAATCCTACCAGAGCCTGCAGTAGCAATGTTCTCCAATTTTACAGATGGGGAAACTGAGGCACAAAGTGATTCAATAACTTGGCCACAGTCTGATTGCCAGAAAACAAGGAGAGCTGGGGTTCTAAGCCAGGCCTCTGGAACACAGTCCTAGCACTTTTGCCTTGTGGGTTTGGATCCTGAATGAGAAGCCCCATAAGATCCTGCATTTTGGCCAGGAGAGCCCAGGGCACAGCTCTTCTGAGAGCTCAAAGCCTCCTGCCAGGAGTGCAGGAATGTGGGCAGGTCAGGAACTTGCAGGGAGGGGGCACAGATCCCCAAAGGGCTGGGAACTGGCCTGGCAGGTCCAGCTTTTCATCTCACTAATAAGCCCCACCGGGGCAGCCAGATGGGGCATCAGCCTGACTGATGGAGACCAAGATACAGCCCTTCCCCACCACCCCCGTCCAGTCCTGTTGCACCCACAGAGATGACAATCACCAGCTGAGCCAGGAAAGCTGAGGTGCCCCCACCCCAGAAAAGGCAGGCAGGTCTGAGTGACAGGCTTAGAGAGGGACACACCCAGCCTCCTTCTACTTACTCAGAAGTTTAACATGGACGCAGGTTCTCAAGGCAGTGGCCTTTGGCACTAGAAGGTGTCTGGGAAGCCATCCAGCCCCACCTGCTCATTACACAGACGAGCAAACCATGGCCCTCGGAAGCAAAGGCCCCTACCCAAACTCATAGAGGAGGTGGCCGGTATCTGGAGCCAGATAGGGTTCAAATCCTGACTGTGCCAACCATTGGTATAACCTTGGAGAAACTGCTTGATGTTCCCGAACCTCTGTTTCACCATCTGTAAAATGGGAATAGTCCATCCTCCCTAGCTGAGTGAGGTGGGTGGGGGAGGGTCAGGAACATTTCTAGAAACACCTGAATTGAGTTTCAAAGACCATTTTGGGGTTCATGGACCGAGCTAGAGGTTCAGGGAAGCCTCTGGAGTACCCAAAGCAGATCAGAGATCATTTAGGTGCACGAGTGGGGTGTCCCTGGTTTCACCAGCGCCTAATCAGTATCTGGTGCCTAGGAGACGTTTAAACAGTACTCATTCAGTGAAGGAACTCAAATTATCCAGCACATCGTAGGGGCCTCACGAATGGTGAGGATGACCATTCATTCACACAACACGTGTTCATAGCACTTGTACTCCCCACGGTGGGGGTGCCAGTCACAATGCTCCTGAGCCCTCACACCACTCCCCGAGCTGTGCACATAGACTCCTGCTGCCAGTGGCACTTGGTTCTGTAAAACAGGTTCCTTCTGAAAAATCAGTAAGTTCACAGTAGAAAGGACAGAAGCCATGTCGACAGGGTAGAACTCCCGACACTGGGTACCAAGGAGGACACAAGATTGCTTCCAAGGAACCCTTTCCAATATATGACCTCCACCTCATGGCTGGGAGCCAGCAGACAAGCCCAGACTGCGGGACGGTCTACAAAACACCTGACCAGCCCTCTTCAAAAGCATCAAGGTAACGAAAGACAAGACTGAGGAAGTGTTAGCCCGGAGGAGTCAAGGAGATGTGATTCTGCTAAATGCAGTGTGAGGTCCTGGAACAGAAAAAGGACATTAGGGGAAAACTGGGGAGTCAGAAATGAGTCTATAGTTTAGCTTTTTTTTTTTTAAGTTTATTTATTCATTTTTGAGAGAGACAGAGACAGTGTAGTGTGAGCAGGGGAGGGGCAGAGAGAGAAGGAGAGAGAGAATCCCAAGCAGGCTCTGCACCATCAGCACAGAGCCTGACATGGGGCCCAAACCCATGGGCCTGACCCGACTGAGCCACCCAGGCACCCCTAGTCTATAGTTTAGTTTTTAAAGAAAAGTTTCCTTCCAGATTTCTGGGTTTTCCGGCAAACCCCTACAGGAGCGGATGCTTCTTGGTGACAGGAATGGCATCCGGGACAATCCCCTATGGATAGGCAGAGAGGAGGTGGGGTGCCGTGGCCCAAGACCCCACCTGGTAAAGGCTGGTGGGACTCAGGATACAGCTGTCTCCACAACAGCCCCCTCAGCCCAGCCCAGGTGCTGCTGTGAGGGCTGCACAAGCAGGTGGGGGTCACTGGCAGATTGGGGCCCATTTCTCCAGAGAATGGGCCCTCATTTTCTTCACCTGGGCTGAGGAAGCCAGAGTCTGGCAAGGGCCCAGGAGGGCGAGGGTCCTGTCCAAGGTGCCCCATTTATATGGCCTCGCCTGCGAATGAGACTCCTGGCACAAGGAAGGAAAAATGGGGGGCAGGCTGGTCAGGGGGCTACCTGACATGTCCTCAGAGCCCTGGGCCAGGTTTGAGGACACGTTGAGGGACAAACAAGGGCTTTTTGCGTCTGAGCCGCAGGCGCCAGCCTGGAACAGGTACCTCTTTGTGTCCAGGATGTACTCAGAGAATTAGAACTGCAGGGAGAGAGTGTGAGAGCCTTAAATGGCATCAGGTACTCCATTCTCTCACCAGGAGTTAGAAACTCAATAACCACAGTCCAACCTGCTTTAGAGGTGGCCACTCACAGCCCAGTAGGTCAGCAGCAATGTGGGGAGCTGGTCAGCTGGCCAGCAGAGGTGCTTTCCAGAGAAATGGGGACAGAGGTGGCACCCAGATCATCTAGACACCATAGATGGAGTACATGGGCAGGAAAAGAGAACACAGGCATCTCAGGAGACACTCATCCACCCCCCCCCCCCCCCCCCCCCCACCGCTAGGCCCCTCTTCCCACTTTAATTCTGTGCAGGTGTCCCTCACCCTTTTCCACAGCTCAAGGGGTAGTATGGTCTAATGATTAAAGCACCCAGAAAGAAGGCAGCTGGCCTGGATTTGAATCCTGTCTCAGTCCTTACTACACTGTGAATTACTCAGCCTCTCTGAGCCTCAGTTTCCCCATCTGTCAGTGGGGGTCATCACAAAACGCATGCCACCGAGCTGGGCCAGGGGTTAAATGAGAAAATGCTGCTGCATGGGACAGCCCGGGCTCTCTGCTTCCACTTGGGGTCACTGTCCAGAGACCTGGGCTCCTTTTAAGGAGCTGATAAAAGCCAGCAGCCCAGTCCCAATGTCAGAACCCGCTGGCACCGGGAAGCTAAAGAAAGCTACCGTGCCATTCACACTGATCCTTGTACAAGCCAAGACATGCTCTGGCTCTTCCTTGAGGATGTCGCCTAGCCCAGGCACGGGAGCTTCTCAGGTAACTTCAACATTTGGACATGTGTTCCCCAGTCCATGCAGGGAGAGGCTGGTGTGCATATACGGGCAGTGAGGCTGCTGGGAGGGTGTGGGTCCCAGGCCTGGTGGGGCCGAACTATCTTGGGATTGGGCTTAGAATCAGATGTGGGATTTGAAGGCCGTGGGTGTTTCCACCACAGGGTTTCTGTTGTTCTCAAGACTTTCCCCTGTCTGCAGGAGGGAAACCACACAAGCGGCAAGATGGGCCTGTCTACCTGGTTGTTCAAGCAGAACCCCAGATGCCCGCCTTCCCCTCCCCTGGTTCCTCCTGGGAACCAATCTCCTGTGCCTCCACCCTCCCTGTGCTCCACGGTCTCAACCTGATCAAGGCTGCTGTCGCTCACCTGGACCACTGTCCACGCCCAACTGTCTCCCGAGCCAGCGTCAGTGCATTTCAACAATGCAACCAGATCTCACCACTGTCCGGCCTCCAACTTGCCAGGGCGCCCAAATGCTCTGAGACCAGAGCTCACGCTCCTGCCCACAGCCTACAGGACCCTCAGCCCTCAACCTGTGCCCAGCTTTTTCTTCCTCAGGGCTTTTGCAGCGGCTGTGCCTTCTACGGGTCTCTGTCCCTAGATCTCCTCCGGGACCATCCTGGCTAAGACTTGGTTTACTGGCTACAGGCCCATTGGTTTACTGGCTACAGGCTCAGCCTCTCTATCTCCTTCCCGAGCCTGCTTCCCAGCCTCCGCCCTCCACGAGAGACCCAGGCCTTCCAAGGACACTGCGAATGACCAACCCTCCAGCTAGCAGTGACAGCCACCCTTGCCGCCTTCAGCCCTCTGTGCCCAAGTCACGCTGAACCAGCGGGCCCATTTTCCTCTCTATCCTGCCTGCAGGGAGGAAAACTGAGTCATCTTGATGCAGGGAAACAAACATGGACTCTGGTGTTGGTCTGACCTGGGGGGGCTCCTTAGCCTCCCTGTACCTGTTTTCTGTGAAATGGAGCTAAGACTCGGTCCCACCCCAGAGGGTTGAGACACTTCAAGGAGACAATCCCTGTAAAGCACCATGGGAATGGCTCAGAATTTCTGGGCTTCGGTCTGTTTTGTCCATTGCCATGTGTACAGGTCTCAACACAATGCTGGTCCCAGCAACGCGTCCATGAGCTGTGCCAGCATCTGGTGAAACTCAACGTGCCGTTTCCTCTGCCCACTTCAATTTCCTCATCCATAAACAGGGTTATGGTATCTGCTACCAGAGTGGCAAACGGAAAGACACACTTAATAGGTAGGAAACGCCCCCAAGTGAGGGTTTGGTACTATGTCCCTTTGCGTTCAAGGGCACTGCTGTGTAACAGAAATAGGCTGCGAGCCATGTTTGTAAATTTTTCTCACAGCCACATGAAAAAAGTCAAAAGAAATAGGTGAACTTAATGTTTACACAATATTTTATTTAACCTAATATATCTAAAAAATTATTTTGATAGGTAGTCGACAGAACATAATTTTTTTTTTAATGTTCATTTATTTTGAGAGAGAGAGAGAAAGAGCATGAGAGAAGGGTAGAGGCAGGGAGAGAGAGGGAGAGAGAGAGAGAGAGAGAGAGAGAGAGAGAACACCAAGCAGAGTCTGACATGGGGCTTGATCTCACGACCGTGAGATCACGACCTGAGCCGAAATTAAGAGTCAGAGGCTTGGGGCGCCTGGGTGGCGCAGTCGGTTAAGTGTCCGACTTCAGCCAGGTCACGATCTCGAGGTCTGTGAGTTCGAGCCCCGCGTCAGGCTCCGGGCTGATGGCTCGGAGCCTGGAGCCTGTTTCCGATTCTGTGTCTCCCTCTCTCTCTGCCCCTCCCCCGTTCATGCTCTGTCTCTCTCTGTCCCAAAAATAAATAAAAAACGTTGAAAAAAAAATTAAAAAAAAAAAAAAAGAGTCAGAGGCTTAACCAACTGAGCCACCCAAGCACCCCAGAACATTATTAATGTGATATTTTACAAGCCTTTTTCATATCATGTCTTCCAAAGCCCAGCATGTAGTCTTAACCTGCAGCACATCTGAGCTAGTTCTAAGCACACTTCATGTGGGCAGTGGTTCCCAAGGAGGACGGTGCAATTTTAGGTGATTTTGTGCCTTCCGGACCACTTGGCTCTAAGCCCGTCAGTTCTTCCATAATAAAGCTCAGGACATCTAGTGGTCCTGCTCAGAGCCTGGTACCTCGGGACACTTAGTAAATTATCATTCCCTTTGCTCTCTGCCACTATCCCACCAGACCAACTCAGGCTGCCCAGGCACCTGTCCCAAGGCCAGGCCTTATCTCCAGGTTCCTGGCTGTCTGACTTCAAAACAATCCAGGGCTCCCAGCTGTACCCAGCAGAGCATGGCACCTGGGTGTAGAGTGCCAGGGCACATAAACCACAGCCCAATGCCCCTTCCAGGCCCCCAGAGCTGCAGCATCCTTGGCCATAGGCCACAAGTCAGAGTCAGGGGCATTTGGCTAGCTTCCTAGCCATCCCTCCCTTCAGGCAGGCCTCTTTCCTGTCCTGGCCTCTTTCATGACCTGCCACTCTGGGAATAGATCACATCCCCAGAGACAAGAAGTGCCACAGCCCTGCCATAAGCCCCTGCCCCAGCTGTCCCTGCCTGCCTATAACTGCTCTGTCCCCCACTGGTCACAACCCAACTTTCTCTTTCTGTGTGTAGAGATGGGATGTGGTAGGCACAGGTCACATCTAGTGGGAACTGCCCTCCTTTCTTGGCCAGGACCACCTTGTCTTCCAGCCCGAAGTCAGCCCCCCATGTTCCCCTTGATCACGTCTACTGTCCCTCCCTTTTGGGGTTAATTCTGTCTCAGTGGGTGTGCACAGGAGTACGGGAAGGGTAGGCAGGAGGCATCAGCTTTGGAATGTCTGGAATGCATAGGAGTGCACACCTCTCCCCAGAACCAGCCTCACCCATCCCAGAGCCCAGAGAAGTTACCTGGCTGCCTGTTGGCCAGGGTCATCCTCGCCTGGGTCCTGCCTGCCTCTAGGGCCAGCCAGGGCATAAGCAGCTCCCTAGGAACATCCAGTCCTGGTGGAAGGCTTATTTCCGGTGCTGGGTGTCCTTCAGCTCCCGTTTTCTTTAAACACTGCCTGGCTGATTGGGGCACCTGGGTGGCTCAGTCAGCCAAGCCACCAACTTCAGTTCAGATCATGATGTCAGTTTGTGGGTTTGAGCCCCGCATCAGGCTCTGTGCTGTCAGCCCTGAGCCCGCTTCAGATCCTCTGTCCTCCCCCACCTCCTCTGTGCATGCACTCTCTCAAAAATAAACACTAAAAAAAAAAAAATCCTGCCCATTAGGCTATAAACTTTTGGACAGAAAGAATGTAGTCACCTTTTGGGGGGCCCTTTGTTGCCCTTAATTCCAAGCCTTGCATAGGCTTGGGCTCAATAAATAGGTATTGAATTGAGCAGATGTGTTATTGCATGGCCGCAATTCCTACACCCCCATTTTCCAGACGAAGATGATGGAGGCTTGGAGAGGATGAGAAACCCACCCGACATCACACAGCTGGGAAGTAGCAGTGCCTACATTTGAATAGACTCCAGAGCGACCTTCTCAGAACAAGGGGGACATCAATACCAAACCACAAAATGACAGGGAGACACTGGGGATCTAGGATGAATCAACAAGGTGTTCACCACTCAGGGGAGGCCTAGTGATTTACATCTCGTTGGCGTCTTCCTTGATACAATGAATCCTGCTGGTTGAGTAACAGTGGTGGCAAATGAGTCTGAGAACTTCTCCCAAGATGCCATCACGAGGGGATCCCAGTCTGTCTCTCTGAGCAGGCCTTTTGGGAGGAAGGAATTGGCGCAGAAGAAACACCTCCCTGGGCCACACCCTACCCCAGTGCCTGACACACGTTTCCACTCTGATTCTCCTAACAACCCCTCAAGATTGGTACTAAGTGCAATTGCTCCCAGTGTATAGACTGAGCCTAGGGAGGAGGGGCAATTTGCCTGGGGCCATTGGGCTAGTAAGCATCCAAACTGGTGACTACTGTGACCCCAGTCAGTTTTCCAGGGAATCAGTCATTGCTGAATAAACTTTCACCACCCCCTCCCAACTCCTTGTCATCTCTCCACCCCCAAATAGGCCCTTCTCCATTACCAGCCCCTGAGACAGGAATTATTAGCATGCTATCAAACATCTGCTCAATTCAATACTTATTTATTGAACCCCAAACCTATGCAAGGCCTTGAATTAAGCCATCCCACCCCCAAAAAGATATGTAAGCTCAAAGTTTTATAACTTAATAGGCATGATTAGAAAAAACACACTGATGACTATAATTGTCTGGGCCAGGGTATTTTCATCCACTCTGTCCCATTCAGGTCTTCTATCCTATCTTAATTGTGAAAATATAGCTTGATCCAATAAAATGCAGAGAAGGGCCAAAAAGAAACAAAGAGAAAGCATGATAAATAGGAAATACAAACTAACATGGCAGGGACAGTTCCAAACACATCAGTCATTACAATAAACATGAATGAGTTAAACTCTCCTATTAAAATAGAAGACTCTTGGGTGAGAATACGAAAAACAACAACAAAAAACAAAACAAAACAAAAGCAGTTCTGTGCCATTTTACAAAACACACACCTGAAACGGAAAGATGCAGGAAGTTTGAGAGTAAAAGAATACAGCACAACAGACCAGGCAGCTGCTACTGAAAAGGCAAAGGAAAGCAAGGTGTGCATACCTCAAGGACAAGAGGGGTGGAAGTAATCAGTGTAAATGTGTGGTTTGTGCCCCTGGCTACCCAACAGAAGACTGAAGTGCGAGCTCCACCCCAGAGATTCTGACTTCATCAGTTTGCGACACGGCCTGGACATCACTTTTAAAAGCTCCTGTGATGATTCTAATGTGCAGCCAGGGCTGGGAACCAGGAAACAAACCACAGCATTGTGTCACAGTGTTAAGGGGAGCAGATTGAGTTAGAATCCCCAGATCTCTATAGGAAGGAAGTCTTGTAAGAAAGCAGTACACAGGAAACATCCAGTAAATACCAGATTGATTGGTCAATTGACTGATACTCTCCTTACTAGAAACTGCCGTGGTAATTAGACAGTAAAATCCTATACACCCATCTATTAATCCTGGGGAAGTATATCCTAAGCTGAGAAGATTGCTGGTATAGTAACTGTGGTTCCCTTTCTTGATGACCCAATCTGTTTCCACCCAGTGAAGGCCACCCTACCTCCAGGCCCATGTCAGGCATGTGCTTTCAGGCTCTCATAACCCCACATGTGCAGAAGTTCAAGCTGCCGCAGGTAATACCAAGGCAAGTCTTGAAGATTTTTGCAAGGTTTAAACAGGGCTCCAGGGAATCTGGTGTCAGATTCCACCCAGGTGTCAGGACATCATTCTGGGTTCAAGACCAGTGGTCAAGGAGTACCAGTCTCCATTTATTAAGCACCGACTACATGCCAATCCTCTCCACAGTGTTACACTCCTACAATTCAGACTCAAAACAGACCTTCCACCACCGTTTACTGAATACCTACTATGTGGTTGACACCGTTCTTGGGGGGTATGGAGTGACTGTACAGCATGAAGTGACTGCCTTCATCAAGCCCAGAGAGGGGCGGGAATGTGGCCAGCGGCACAGCTGACAAGCAGCACACCCAGGCCTAAAGGGCAGGTCTGCGGCTCCCAAACTCAGGTTCTTTCTACTCTACTCACCATGCCTTCTGTCCCTGCCCATGGGCCTCAGCTTCCCCCTCAGGAACAAGGGGGCATTGGTTGCCCATTTTATACTTGGGAAGAGTCAAGCTGCTTATCTGGGGCAGCCCTCTCAGTTCTTGGCACAAACTCTGAATGCTTCCTCAACTTTCAGTTGGAACCACAATGTCCCTGTGCCCAGGATGGAGGGTGGAAACCATAAAAGTTATGAGTCTGAAATCTGAGCCCGGGCTGCTGGGGCAGCAAGGAATTCTGCACAGGACTGCTTCCCTGCAGCCACGCAGCCTTTCAGGGTCAGCAGACAGCAGGTGGGGCTGCTAGCCAGTGAGCAGCCGGGCGCGAAGTTAGACCTGACACACCCCTCGCCCAGCAAAGGGTGGGCCAGGCGGCCAGCTGGCACACTCCAGCACTGCTCCCAGCTCAGAATGCCCGTGTTAGAGCAGCTCAGATCTTCAGGCAGCTACTGAAACTCTGAGCCTCACCTGGAAGACAGAGATCTGGGTACTATTACCTCAGAAACACAACATGATCATAATTTAGAGCAGCTCAACCCCAGAGCCTCTTGTATGTTCCCACCTGTGGGGGGAAGGTGGGGGACGGTGGGGGGGGGGTGGGGAAGGGTGAGGCATCACGTACATAAGCCTGAAAGGTCACCAGTGAACAAAGTACCCTCCCCACTTCCTGAGACTTTCCATTTGTGTCTCCCCATCCAGAACCATCCTGCTTGCTCTCCATTCTTGCTCCTCTGGCCTCAGCACCTGTCCCTCCTGGGGTACCTCCTCCTTTTCCCTGAGACCCCTTCTCCCACTATTGACTGGACTCTGAGACGCTCTCACACCTCACTTTAAAAGACCTGAACTGGGGCGCCTGGGTGGCTCAGTCGGTTGAGCGTCTGACTTCGACTCAGGTCATGACCTCGCGGTCCGTGAGTTCGAGCCCCGCGTTGGGCTCTGTGCTGATGGCTCAGAGCCTGGAGCCTGCTTCAGATTCTGTGTCTCCCTCTCTCTCTGCCCCTCCCCCATTCATGCTCTGTCTCTCTCTGTCTCAAAAATAAATAAACATTAAAAAATATAAATAAATAAAAAAATAAAAGACCTGAACACTCATGGTCTAGCTCAAACACACAGAGAAGTACAGAAGAGAATCCTACCGCCAAGTCTTAGCTGATGTTCCCACACTACCCTATTTGCTCTGGGTTTTGTTTACAAAGAAATATGATGTGATCACCTCTTATCCCTCCAGCCCCCTCCTCTGGGGTAGGGTCATTTTAAAGCTGCTGGTTTCCTCCTAAGCCTGTTTTAGGCTTTCACTACATATCTGTGTCTGCATCCAGAAACATTACATTGCTTTGCATGAATGTTTTTTAAAATGTACACAAACATACTCTTTGTACCCTTCATTAACTTTATCCACTGATGACTTTTCATGCTGACCCGAGTGGGAGTGGATGCATACCTCCTCTGCCACATCCTCACCCCTCTCCCCGGTGTCTCCTGTTCCACCTACCTCCTGGGGGGTCTTCCAGAAACCCATTGGCTGGGCCAGGGCCCCTCTGCCTTCACTATCTTAGCACTTACCACCGTGCACTGTTGCTGCTGCCTGTTTATGGAGCACACAGAAGGTGTCTGGACAGGGACCACAGTCAGAGCTGTGCTCTATCCAGGCCCTCATTCTGTTCCCCCCCTGACTTTCTTGGTCAGTGAGTGTGTGCATGCACACGCCACTGTGTGCTCTGTGACAGGTTTAAGGAGGGAGAGAATCTTAGCAGTCCCCCATGGCTCACCCTCAATCATGCATTCAGGACATGTGCTGCACCAGCCAGTCTCGGGGAGGGGGACACGAGGAGGGGAAGGAGACAGAGCTTCATTCCCATCTGCCCAAAGGCGCAGGGTCAAATGGCTACTGAGATAAGACCCAGGAGATGGGCAAGACAAAAAGTTAGGGAGGGCTTCCCTAAGGAACAGAGACCAACCAAGAGAGAGGAAGAGAAATGAGCCAAAAGGGGTGGGAAGGGCATTCCAAGCAGGAGGAAGAGTGTGGGCAAAGGCCATGTGGCTGGATGCAGTGTGGAAAGGACAGGGTGAAGGGCACACATTTGTGCTATGCAGGGCTGCAGCAACCAGGGCCTGGGAGCAAAGGGAAGCCTGGGGCAAGGATTAAGCTACAGGGGACAAGATCAGATTTGCATATCGCCAAGAGCTCCCTGGCAGCCATGGGGAGAAGGGACTGAGGTGTCAGAGTGGAAGCACAAACTATGAAGAGGCTACCACTCCAAGTACGCCAGGCAAGAGGGCCTGGGCTTCCAGCTACACTGGCAGGCCAAGTGGATGAAAGTGCAGGGCTGGCCCAGCAGCCTCCTGCCTGGGGCCCAGGGGACTCCCTTCCCAGGCTCAGGAGGCTAAACGCAGGACCACCAAAAGCAGAGAGAACAAAGACCAGAGGCCACTTCCTTCTTCCCCCTCCAGAGACAGGCTGGGGCAGGCAGGCTGGGAGACTGGCAGGTAGCCTTGCCTGGAGTAAAAGGAGCTGGGAATCCCAGGTCCTTGCTTTGAAATGCAGCTTCTTCTCCCGGGGGCCTTCTGGGTGCCCCTCACCCCTCCTTAGGGTGTTGCCTAAATGGTATGAATTGAGCTAAGCCTCTCCCCCAAAACTTCCTGTCCCTAGATGGTTGCCCCTGACAATGCTTGAAACGCCACAGCAGCCATTCTAAAGGTTCACTGCTGTTCTGTTCTGAATCTAATTTATCAGGTCTCCTTCCCTCTGCCAAGAAAAAGGACTGGGCAAGTGAGGGCAAAGCCAGAGAAAGGAGAGGTGTGACAGGGTTGCTGGGGCGGAGTCAGGGAATACAAAAGCCAGTGACTCCACCATCTGGCCTGGGGCAGTCCCTGGAGACAGCTGCCACCAGACCCAGGTGTGGGTGGGAAGACCCAGTTTCCCTTCCCAGGGGCCCCTGGGCCCCCAGCATCAGCCACCTGTGAACTATGAGCCCAAGATGAGCGTCTTTACTCTTGGCCTCAGTGTCATCCTTTGTGAAAGAAGCCACAAACACCAGCCTGGCTGTCACGGTGTCAGAATGAGAGGCTATAATACCCATGGCCGTGTGGGGCACACAGTAGGTGCTTGAGAAATGGCTGGGCAGATCACTCCAGTACAAGTCTCCCATATGGTTGGAGGTGAGCTTTTCTGACAGAACCCTCTCCAAATGGCTCCAGGCTTTCCAGCTGTCACTGATCAAGGTGTACATGTGTGTCTCCAGGCGTCTGCTTGAAGTGGGGGCCACGTGAATGTTAAGGGGACTGGATGACAGTCAGCTGAGCGCCTGCCCCACCCAGGGAGAGGAGACCAGTTAGTTGTATGGGCTCAACACTGTCCTTACCCTTAAAAGTGTGTATTGTATTATTGAGTGCTCACTGTGAGTCAGGTCTGGGGCAGGGCACCCAGGAACTTCACCAGCTGGGGGTTGCTATCATCAATCCCATTTCACAGATGAAGAAACTAAGACAGAGATGTTAAGTGACCTGTCCAAGGTCACACAGACACAAGGGGCAAAACTAAGGTTTGAAGTCACATCTGGCTGACAACAGACTCCGTGCTCTTAACCACAAAGAGACTCAGGGCACCGTAGCCAGTTTCCAGGAGGGCATGCACCCCTTTCAGCAGCCTTTAAAGCCTGGGGCCCTGCCTCCCACACAGGGACCTCCCCTTTAAAACCAGATGCAGCCCCGGTGAGGTTGAGAAGCAAGGCCAGGCTGCTGGGTGCTTACTGGGACACAGGTCTGGGTGGAGGGGCAAAATTAGTCCCATTTTACAGATGAAGAAGGTGAGGCTCAGTGAAGGTAAATTTCTTTGCCAAAATCAAACAGAGGCAGAATTCAGTTTAACTCCAGAGCTGAATCTTAACTATTCCACTCCTCCCCATGACAGGTCAGACACCTCCCCAGGAAGTCCTGCCAGATCTCCCAGGTCTCCACCCTAATGCTGACAGCTCTTACTTCAGACCCATCAGGGGCACCAGAGCCAATAGGCTACAGACCTCGTACATCCAGCTTTCTGTCCCACCACGAAGACATGGTCCGGTAAGGCACACTTGTAATTAAGCTTAACTCCATCAGGTACAGGAAGAATGTCAACATCTCCTCCACGGCCCCGCCCCACCCCACCCCACCCCCGCCAGGAATGGCAGACCTAGAGTTGTGAAGTGCACAGCCTGTCCATCAGCATCCAGTTCAATCCCAAGCACACGGTAGGTGTCTTATCTGCACTTGCTCAATAGTTAAAATCACCACAGCTATGGTACATTGAGGCCTCCTACACCTTTCAACTCTTTCCCTGTGTCATTTCACTTAATCTTCATGCTAATGATATCATCAGGCAGGACCTATGCTTATGCCCATTCTACAGGTGAGCAAACACTGACTCTGAGGCCAAGCAGCTCACCCCAGATTGCATAACCAGGAAGGGGCAGCTGGTAGGGGCTGCACTCTCAACCAGGGTTCAGGACAGTGGGAGCAGGTCCCCTCACACCTTCCCTATTGGGCTGGATACCCATCCTCAGCGACCTGCACCATCAGGTCTGACCCTGTCATTAGCTCAGGTGTGAACATCAGCTCCCACACCTGTTATTAGGAACCAGGGTGACAGGAGCAGCGGGGTTCCCCCGTCCTGGCCCTCCCCAGTTTCAGATGCTAAAAGGCTGACAAACAGGGAGGGGCGGGTTTTCTCCAGGAGGGCTCTTCTGTGACTGCCTGGGTGTGAAGGTCACAACTCCTGGCTTCTTGGTCCTGGGTCCCCTCAGCTGGCAGCGGTGATGCTGAGCCCCTGTCTGGGTACTTCCTACGTGCCAAAGGCATTCTGTCTATTGTCACATTTGCTCCCCCTAGGGCCCCATGCAACAGACACTTAGTTGCACCATCCCTGCTTTGCAGATAAGGAAACTGAGGCTCAGAGGTTCCCTGATTTGCCACGGCAGCTGTAGCTGAGCTGGGATCACAAGGGAGGCATTCTGCTCTCAGGGCGAGAGCTGCCACACACTTTTCCATGCTGAATTTTGCTGGCAGCCCCACCTTCCCTCAAAGGAGGCCCCCAAAAAACTCAGGGTGAAAGAGTAACTTGAGGGTCAGTGCCCCATGACCAGTGACCACATCTGAGAGCTACAAGGAGAGTGCCAGGCACCAGGTAACACTCAAAGATTCTTGCTGAGACAACGGGGCAAGAGACTGTCTCCCAGCCCACAACTCAGTCCATGAACTTGTCCCCATGAATGGGAAGGGGCAGAGGGGATGCACTGGTCTGGTGAGACCATGTACGGAAGCACCTGGCCCCTACTCAGGACTGTGTCTCTTCCAGGCCATGGAACCCAAAGGCAGAGTCTCTCCATCCCATCCTGGGGAGAGAATCAGGAGGGCTTCCTGGAGAAAGAAACCTCAAAGCTGACATCTGGGATCAATGGCTGTCAGCCAAGGGCAGAGGGTGGCTGCTTTGGGCCAGAAGCATGCGGGGAGGGGGACAGGGTGGGGGATAGAGAGGTAGGACTGAATCCTTGCCACCCCAGGCCCTCAGAGTCCACGCAGCTCTAAAGGATGGGAATTCCTTCCTTCCTATCCTCTGTTGGGAAAGCCAAGCCCTTCCCAGTGTGTATGAATTCATCCTAACCTTGTTAGGTCCAACCTTCTATTAGGGGCACCAGACAGAGGGCTGGAGGGATTGGGGTCCGGAGAGATGGAAGAGGCAGAGGGCAGGGTGAGGCCTGGCCCGTCTCCTGGTGTGTGGGTGTGTGCATGTGTGAAGGATTGGAGGGGCCCAAGTCTTAGTGGGGGGAGAACAGAACAGTCCTCCGTGGCTGGCACAGAGTATGCGATTGTGCAATGCCCCAGAGAACAGCTCGGGGACTGGACGGGACCCCGGCGAGGTTTGAGAGCCAGCTGGACCTAGACATAGAGAAACAGCATGCAGGGCCCTGCCCAATCTCTGGGGTTGTGAAAGTCTGGGGAGGCTGGGGAGTGGGGGACTTTGGAAGGGGAGAAAATAAATGTCTCTGAGCTTGAAGCAGAACATAGGAGAGATGGGGACCCTGAGATCACAGGGCGGTGCAGTTTCTGAAAAGGCTGGAACTCAAAACAACGGACTGCCCACACTCCCCTGCCAGTGCCCAGGCCTGCCTGCACCTGTCTTAAGGGTCTGCCTGGGCTGGACCACAGGGGTACTGTGACAGCCCTGACCAGAGTCTTCTCACCTTTAGCTGGTCCTGGAAGGGGGTGAGGATACCTTGGGGTGGACAGTCCCAGGCAGGGGGGCTGGGCAGTTTGGAGTCTCCCACCTGAATGAAGCCCTTTGTCAGGAGAAGCTTGGTGAAGTGTACCTTCCAAGCCAGGAGCCCCCACCTCATATTTGCTAGAGAAGGGAAGAGGCAGGGGTCAAAGTCCCGCCCCTTCTCTCAATCTCAGCATCTCCAAGAGGCTTCCCTAAACCGGTTATTAAGTGAATACATCAGGCTTATCAAAACGGACGTGGGCTGCAGGCTCAACGCAAACACATCAAGACAGGTCATTCCCTTCCCAGGCCGCCCTGGGAACCAGCGGCTCAGAGACGCCGCCAGTTTCTGGGCTGGGGGGGTGGGGGTGGGGCACACCCCTGAGAAGTCATGCATCTGCGAAGGAGGCCCCGACGCCGCCCAGTCACCGCGCAGACCGCAGCACGGCTGCCAGAGAGCGGGGAGGAAAAAGGGGTGCCTCAGCCTGTGCCCCCCATCCACTGACCCCACACACACCGGTTTTTCGTGCTGAATCTCGGGAGGGCCGGGTGGCAGACACCGGCAACTGCTGCGGGAGGTAGCACACAGACCACCACCCCCACCCCCCACTGTCCCGCCACCCCCAAGCCAGAAGCACCTGCCCGTTCTCCAAGAAGCGCTAGTGACGCCCGCCAGCCCCCGTCCAACTCAATTTCCCTTCCCCCGTGAGCCCCTAGACGAAGCTTCCTGAGTCCCTGTGGCACCCCTACCTTGGGTGTAGGGTTCTCGGACACACCATTACCCACCCCCGCGGGGCTTCCCCGTCGCAGGAGAACCCCCAGCGCAAGGGCGACCCTGGGACACGGGGGTCCCCTCTACTTCCAGCTCAGTTCCCCGCCCTCTAGGTGTCCACCTGAGTGCTCCTCGGGGCTCCTGCAACTCCCCGGGGCCAAGTATCGCGTCTTTCTTCGGTCGCCCCCAACCGATCGCCATCCCCACCCTGGCAGTGCTTCCCAGCTCAAGGAGGGGGTCCCTCGGGAGCCGCGTTCCCGCACATCGCGCACTCCTCGCTCAGCTCCCCGCCCCCTGGGCCGTGCTTTCTGGGCCCCCGGCAGCTGTCCAGGCCCGGCCGTTCCCCCCCGCGCTCCGGGAAGTGCTTCCCCGCCCAGGGCTCCCCACGGCGCGCGTGTTTCCCGAGGGCGTCCCGGGAGCGCCATGCGGCGCCTCCTCACCTCCGGGTCTGCACGGTGGGGCTGTATTTGCCTTTGTTTCTCTTCCTGAAGAGCGAGTTCATGGTGGCGCTCGGGGTGCGCGGGCGGGGGCGGCGGGTCGCGGCGCCGGGCTGGCAGTGGGCGGCGGGCGGGCCCGGCGCGCACCGAGGGGCAGGCAGCGGACACAGGTGAGCGAGCGGCGGCGCGGGAGCCCCTAGTGCGGCGCGGCGCGGGCGACCGGTCACTACTCACGGGGGGCGGGGCGCCCGCTGGCCTCCGGCTGTCCCGGCCGCTCCCCGAGAAGGTGGCGCTTACCTTCCCGGAGGAGGGGCCACCGGGCGGGCGGGGCTTCCAGCCCCCTCGGGCGCGCGCCCTAGGCCTGGTGCGAGCGAGTGGGTTGCCAGGCCAGGGCTGGGGGTGGGACACGCGGTCCTATCCGGACACCTCCCACCCTCCCCGGCCCCCGCACGCTTGTGGCTGGCAGGTGGGCAGGGGCGCTCGGCCAGCTTTCCCGCGCACACCCAGCCCCACCCTCACACCCCTTCCCCAGGGGCCCCGGCGCGCCCCCTGGCTGAGGGCCTTCACCTGGCTCCCGGCTGCCCCTGGCGCGCAACGCTCCCCTCTCCTTGGCTCACACCCAGGTGTTCCCCCCACCCCCACCCCCGCCCAGCCAGGTGTGGCAAAGACCTGACGGGTCTCTGTGCCTTGGATAGCTCGTGAATGACACTCAGGTGGTAATAGTGTCGATGACGATTGAGAAAAGCACGCACCTGTCGCTCATCAAATCCCCCAAGACTTCCGCCACAAACGGTCAGCTGACACCTGGCAAGGCTGCTGACCGCTCCCAGCCTCAGTTTCCTTATTTGCCAAACAGTGATAACAACTGCCCCCAGCCCAAAAAAAGGTTAGTAGGAGAGTCCTGCTGAGATTTCACACAGAGTATGTAACACGGTGCCTGGCCCAAATGTGCAGGAAGGGTGGCCGTCATTATCAAGCCATCTTGATGGACAAAAAGTCCTTTGAAACTTGAATAACTCCAGGCCCTGGCATGATGGAACCACTTCGTGGCTGGTCATAAAAGCAGCTGGGTTCTGGTTCAAAATAGCCATGTTACACAATTCTGCCAGCATGTACCCAGGTTAAATTGTGTGCCACCGTGTGCTTGGGTTAGACAGTGGGCATCTGTGCACCCAGGTTAGGGATGTGCTACTCGAGAAGCCTGCAGTTGGGCAGTAAACAGTCTGGCAGCGAGCTCACATGGGGCCCAGACAGCTGGGAAGGAAGGTTCAGCGCCACTTTAGAGGGTGCTGGGGGTGGGGTCTGAGCCCAGCTGGTAAGGAGAAGCAATGAGGTCTGCAGGGCAGGGAGGCAGGATCCCCCACTGGGGATCCAGAGTCCTCAGGCTAGTCCCTTCCCCAGATGTTTTTCTTTATAAAATAAGGACGTTGGTGGGGATGTTGATCCCCAAGGGCTTTTACTGCCCCAGACCTCAGAGCATCTGAGAAACACAGGTTCCTTTAGGCCATCTCTTGTCCCTACCATTTAAAGACTTCAGTTTTGAAGTGTTACAGAGACGCTAGGAAAAACTAACTCTTTTTTGTTTGTTAATGTTTATTTATTTTTGAGAGGGGGGAGGGGCAGAGAGAGAGAGAGGACAGAGGATCTGAAGCAGGCTCTGCACGGACAGCAGAGAGCCTGACGCGGGGCTCCAACTCACTAGTCGTGAGATCATGACCTGAGCCAAAGTTGGACGCTCAACCGATTGAGCCACCAGGCACCCTGGAAAACCTTATTCTTAATGAGGCATCTGTGGGTGAGCTTAAGAGGGTCTGTGCATCCTTATAGCTTCTTTCAAAATGTGCCCATTTGTGCATTTTTCTTGGGGAGGGCCTACTGCTTTCAGTGAGTTCCTTCCTTCATTCATCCAGCCGATACTCAGTAACACTCTTCCAGCTGTGGCTGCCTGGTTCCACTACAAGATAAGAAAAGGGAAAAGACAAAACACAGCAAAGGGCCTTTCTCTTAAGGGATGGGGTCTGCGGGGCACCAAAGAACTCAGGTCCAGCCAGCTAACATTGGGAACAGGTGTCAGGGAGAAGCCAAGGTTTCAGATTACAGGTGTGGGTGGAGGCGGGTGGACTTGGGGCCTGAACACTAACTCAGCAGAGTTTACCCGCCCACAACCCCTTCGCCAGGGCCCAAGTGGGCCTTAGCCGGGGCCTCAAGAGGAAACCTTGTTGATCCCTCTGCTTTTGCCCATGTGGCAACTCTGCCTGTAAACTCTTTCCTTACTTCTCTCTCTTGCCTATCCCCACAGGGTGGCTCTCACATGGGAGCTCAGCATGCCTTAAGGGATGTTCATGGAAGCACTGTTGCTATGGAGAAAGCTCCGGAGACAACCTGATGGTCATGGGGAGAAAGTGGTTAAATAATCCACGGTGTATCCACACTACGAAACTATGCAGCTGGAAAAGAATGAGGGCCTGATGTGGACACACTTAGCCAGGCACCAGAAGTACGGTGCGAGGAAGAGAATATACATATGTATATGCACAGAAAGCTTCTGGAAGGATCCACAAGCTGTGAGTCCCCTTAGGGGGGGATGACAGAGAAATCTGAATGTTCATTGTATCCCCTTTTACAGTATTTGGATTTTATTTTTTATCTATTTTTATTTTTAAATGTCTCTTGATTTTATTTTTTTTATATGTGTTTGAATTGCCTTTTCAGTTACTTTTTAAAAACTTGTTTAAAAACGACTGAAGTCTGGCATTCCCTCCTCCCAGAGCCTTCCCTGATGACCCTCTTCTGCTTCACCCACCACCACGCTCTAGTGAAGTAACCTCTTTCCTTTTCAGACTTTGTTACTGGACCAGGAGATACTGAGGAGTAAAGATCATGAAAGATAGGAAACTTGGGGGAAAAAAGACCCTGTGCTGAAGCAGGAAGCTGCTCTCCCCTCAAGTTGCTGATAGTCTAAGAGCTGAGACAAAGATACACCTGCCAAGTTCACCTGGATGAGTCTGGGAGGAAGAAGAGCCTTATCAGAGCTCCAAAGATGGGGAAGAGCAGCCTGGGAGACCTGGGTTGGGGTCCTCGCTTGGTCTCTGTCAGCTGTGTGGACGTGGGCAAGTCATCTTGCCTTTCTCTGCCTCAGTTGTCCTCATCTGTGAAATGGCCACACAATGATAGCATCAACCTCAGAGAGCGAGACCCCATGGGTTGTCACCCACTTAGCACACCCTCTGTCTCTAGTGATGGCTCAACAAATGGGAGGACGTTACATCCATAGCTGGAGGCTGGATGCTTGTGGCACTGAGGGGTACAAGCAGTTACAGGAACTCCAAGCGGTGTCAAAACTCTAGACTTCTCCCAATTTCTGAATCTCCTTTCCCCATACTTCTTAGAAAGGTGAAGGTCGGCTTTGGGGAGGAAACTGGGCTGGGGGTGCTTCCCGGTTAGCCTGCTTGTAGCTCAGCTGCTGAGTAACAGTCATGACACTGATTATATTAATGCCGTGTCTCATTTATTGAGGATGGACTCTGTGCCAGGCAACATGGCATGTGCCCAAAATGCCTCAGCTGATTCCTTCTCCCCCACGGACCCCCACGGGGTGAAGCTGGGGGGGGGGGGAGACCAGTCCTCCCCACCTGGGGCAAAGCTCTCTTATCTCCTGTTCCAGGAAAGAGCATCGAGACCCTGCGAGGCCCAGTGCACAGCGGGGCTGGTTCCTGGGTGAGCCTGCTCCAGCCCTGAGCTCGGACCCCCACCCACCTCCACCCTCCCAGCCTCCCGCTGACTCAGCTGGGTCAGGCCCAGGAGCTTCGGGGAGAATTAGCAGATCCAGGGAGGAATTTGGGCTGTGCTTCACCATCCTCCCCCTCCATTCTCTCCAAGCTGGGCTCCAAGCTGGTGCAGCTCTGTGTGCGTGCACACGCGTACACACGTGTGCACGACACTGGCTTGTGGGCAGGCCGGATGGGGTGGGAGCTGTGTTCTGGCCCCGTGCATCCTCCTCTGGGCAGATGGGATTTGTTTGGTTCCGCAGAGCCCTCGTATGCCAAGTGACTCATCCCTCTGCCGACCGGGGGTGGGGGCTCGGGGGAGGGTGTTTGCTTTCCTCGGGTTTGCTTGATGGTTAAACCCACGGAGAGGGCACCTGCGCGGCCATCCAGTTCTCTGGCAACCAGGCCACCCTCGGCCCCTGAAGCCTGTCCCCTCTCTGCAGCTGGGCTAGGCTGCTGACCCCCGGAGGCCACTACCTTCTGAAGGGTCACCCACCCCCTCCTTGTTTTCGGTCATTGTTTCCCCAGCAGCTGGAGAGGTGTTCACTCACTCACTCACTGGTTTGGGGTGTTCCTGCGAACCAGTCTGAAACAAGAAGGGCAACATTCCCCCAGCCCCGGAAAGAGGGGTGTGATGGCCCAGCAGCCTGTTCCTTACCACAGCCCCTTCTCCTCCCATCCTCCCGTGGACAGCCATCTCCTGTCTCCAACTGTATGACCTCACCTCCACCTGAGGAGCATTTAAAAATGCAGATTCTAGAGTCCCCTTGTTGGGCGGGTCTGGAAGGGCCACGGAATCTGCATGTTAACAAACAACTACCCCCAGGTTACTGAAGCGGGTGGTTTCTGGGCCACCCTGAGAAACAGCTGTGAATAGAAAGATGCGGTACATGCTCAGGCCCTGGTCTACACCCACCTGGGAAGAGCCCACAGGCTGTAGCTTGAAGCCAAACTGGGTTTGAATCCTGACTCTGCCACATCCACCTGTGTGTCCTTTCAGAGGTGGCTTACCCTTCTGGAATCTTGGTTTCCCCATCTGTAAAATGGGGAAGAGCCAGGGTGCCATGATGCGTGCCAAGCACCTGGCATGGGATCCCCTCTTCTCCCCACTCTTCAAGGGGACAAGAGGGGAATGGCCCGGCTTCACCCTGTGTTTTGTAACATGTATTTACTTTTCTTGCAGAACAATGCAAGGGATGGAAAAATCACGCTGGCTCTCCAGCCCAGATGGGCTGACTCACACTCAGTCCTGGGCTGGGGGCCTGGTGAGCTCCCCACAAAGCCCTTGGGGCCAGATGGGAGGTTGGACCCTGGCAGCAGAGGCAGGAGAGGGTCCATGGTGAGTCACCCACTCTGCCTGCCCCTTGAGTCATCCCCCAAGAATGTGCCTCCGGCCCCTACCCGCTGGGGGCTCCTGGCAGACTGCCCCATCCTGGCCACCTCCCCACTGCCTGCCAGGCAGCCCCACCCTACTGCCCTCCCAGAGAGCCATTGCTCAGATGACCATCCTGCCAGCCCTCTCTGGATGCAGGTGTATACCTATAACAGCCGTGTCTATTGTGCAACTATTGAAACAGCTCCTGACAGTGGTTGAGTAGTGGCCACTCTGAGGCCCTGGGTCCCTTGGCAGCCCTGGCCCTTCCCCCTCAGGACCCAGTCACTGAGGGGTTAACCCTTGGCTCTGCAGGGGACCTCTCAGCCCCTGCCCCACCCACAGGCTGGGACCCACTGACCCAGCATTACTATCCCCTCAGTCCCTCTTGCAGATCCAGGCCTCATACCGAACCCTGGATTGCTTTCCAGTACAACCTGCTCCCTCTCTCCAGACACTTCATTTCCAGCCCATCCCTGGGCCCCTCAGCCAGGCTGTAAGGGCCTCCCAGTGAGGAGGTCACGCCATCAGGGCAGAGAGTGGAGCTGGGTGGGACCAGACAGGCTCTGCCAGGCCTGAGATCCCCGCAGGACAGGCTGCCCAACCCTACCCCAAAACTGCTATCCTCCCCTAAACACCCAGCCTTTCTTCCTTCTACCCCGCCTTGCGGGGCCCTGCCAGGGCTCATGCTGCCCAGACCGGTAGGGCTGCATTTCTGGGGCCAGTGTCCAGGGTGTGACAGCCCCTGGGAATGGCCAGGTCAGAAGGTCAGAACCCCATTTCCTCCAGAGTCTGGGGGCCTGAGTGATGGATAAGCTAGGCCACGAGGGGCAGAACACAAAATCCAATCAGGTTTTAGCTTGAAGCCAAGCTGGGTTTGAATCCTGACTCTGCCAGGTACCCAGCTATGTGACCCTGGGGAAATGTCTTCACCTCTCTGAGCCTCAGTTTCTCCACTTGAAAAGTGGGAATATTCTGGCATCTGCTCCATAGGGTCTTGAAAAGATTCAGTGAAGTAAGACATGTAATATTAACAATCACAACTTTTGCTGCACTATGTGCTAGGCCCTGTGCTAAGTGCTTGGGTTAGGGAGTTGGCCTATGTATTCCAGCTTAATTGACGTGTGACAGCCATATAATAAAGTGTATATATTTAAAGTATACCATCCAGTGGATTTTGACGTCAGCAACCAATGGTAAAATTATGGCCACAACAAAGATGATGAACTGGCCCTCCTTCCTCTCCCCATTTTTCACATGTGGAAACCAAGGCTCCAAGATGTTAAGTGCCTACTCAAGGTGGTCAGGAAGGAACTCAGGATTTAAACCCTGCAAAGTGAGGGGCGCATGCATGGCTCAGTCGTTTAAGTGTCTGACTTCGGCTCAGGTCGTGATCTCGATGTTTGTGAGTTCGAGCCTCACATCGGACTCTGCTGACAGCTTGGAGCCTGGAGCCTGCTTCAGATTCTGTGTCTCCTGACAGCTGGGAGCCTGCTTCGGATTCTAAGTCTCCTCCTCTCTCTGCCCCTCCACCACTCTCACTTGGTCTCTCTCTCTCTCTCTCTCTTTCTCTCACTCTCTCTCAAAAATAAACATTAATGGGGAGGCTGGGTAGCTGTCGGTTAAGCATCCGACTCCGGCTCAGGTCATGATCTTGTGGTTTGTGAGTTCGAGCCCCATGTTGGACTCTGTCCTGACAGCTCAGAGCCTGGAGCCTGCTTCAGATTCTGTGTCTCCCCTCTCTTTGCCCTTCCCATGCTCATGCTCTGTCTCTCTCGGTGTCTCAATAATAAATAAAGGTTAAAAATTTTTTTTTAAATAAAATAAACATTAAAAAAAATAAACCCTGCAATCTGAGCCAGGGCCCTTGTCCCCCACCTCTGCCACCATTCAGCAGCATGCCTGGGACAGTGTAGGCGCTCAATGTCATTATTGAATGAACAAATGAATGAATGAGAGGGTCAATGCATGATAGTGTTCGCAGGGAAGGTCCACAGAGGGGGTCCAACCAAAGGTGAGTAGGTCCTGAGTGAGAACTATGGTATACAAAAGGTGTTCAGATGAACAGAAAGCGTTCGTTCATCAAATATTTATTAAGCACCTACTATGTGACAAGGCCTGTTTTAAGCACTCAGGATACAAGGTCAAGTACAACATATTCAGGTTCCTGTCGTCAGGGAGCTCACTGCAGAGGGGTGGGGATGGGGGATGGTGTAAGTTTAATGCCACCTGTGTGTGGATGATGACACCTGTCCTGTGTCCCCAGTGATGGGGTACCCCAGACAGACAAAGTTGTGGAGGAGGGGCCTGGAGACACTGTGAGGAAAGCAGTCAGACCCAAGGATGAGGGTGGTTGGAGCCCTGGCAAGGAAGGGGAGGGAGATCCTTGCTTGCAGGGACCCTGGTTCCTTCATCATACTGCCTCCCAAGCATCACTGACATTTCCAGAAATATCAGGCTCCCCCTAACCCCTCAGGGGAGGATCTTGACTTCTTGCCTCCACAGTGCCTCCTACACATTCACCCATCCATTTATTCAGCCCCTATTGTATGCCTAGCCCTAGGAATACAGCAGCTAACAAGATACAATCCACACATTCCCAGCCTGAGAAAGGAAAAAGATAGAGGGTATGGCTGATCAATGCTGAGATGGACAGGACATTTGGGTGGAAGAGGACACACACATGGGCGGGGGGAGGGGGGTCCCGTAGCCTCACAGGGAGGGAAACAGAGGGTGCATTAAGTGAAAAAAGACACTGACCCACCACTGTTCCATTTTTGTCATTTGTGATGTAAAATAGAGCTGACCCCCTGTATCCCTCCTGCCTGCCTGCCTAGTCTGAGTTCGCCTGGGCTCTTTGTCCACTCTCTCTGCTGAGGTCTAACATTCCTGCCAGGGAGCTGGGTGGCCAAGCCCCCATGCGCTGCCCTCCCAGGCCATTCTCTGGTCACTGGCTCAGGCTTAATCCCTTGCCCGGGCCCAGGCCTCGGAGACTGATGAGTCAACACCAGTTGGCTCTGGACAAACACTCCCCCCCTTTTTATCCCCCTTCAGTCCATCCTGTTCTCCGGAAAGGGCCCAGCCTCTGCTGGTCCAGGGCCGACTCTGGAGAAGCCATGTCCAATGGAACTTCCTGAGATGATGGAAATATTCCATATATATGGCAGGCACAAGCCACATGTGGCTACTGAGCAGTTAAAATGAGGCTAGTGTGAGTGAGTTTTTAATTTTATCGCTCATATTTATATAAATATGATATATTAATATCCACGCGATTAATTTAAACAGCTGCATGTGGTTGGTGGCTATTGCTTTGAGTGGCTCCAGAGAGTCAGATTGGGCCCAGGTACAGAGGATGAGTGGGCAGCTCAGGACGCTGGCTTTCTCCCCCAGGCAGGGCGAGCTTGGGGAGGCACTGGTGGGTCAACTGGGGCCTCAGAGACTGAACTGGGCATGGAGGGGAGTCCCTTGGGGTCTGCTCTGTTGATAGAGCCAAACTAGGTTTTGGTGCCTGTGACTACCCTTCCACCCGTCTAGCTCTTTGGTCTGACCCCAGCCTGGCAGGCAGAATCATGACCTGAGCCAACCCCTTAATATTGGGGTGCCCAGCTCCAGCGCCATGGTCCAACCTCTCTCAGATCTGGCTGACCACATCACAGCCCCACCTCTCTCTCTCCCCATCCCTGCCCTCCCCCTGCACTGTTCCAGAGGAACCTAGGATGAAGGGATGGTGTTACACTTAAATTGCTGAAAGGCAATGGGAATGCATCCTCCTTCCAAAAGAGAGGAGTCAGAGACCATAGCTGTCTTGGTCCTGACCCCCCAACCAGAGTTTGGGTGCACAGACCCTGGGTGCAGGGACTTTACTTTTGCAGTGACCTCAGGCCACGGAAACAGGGACAAGAAGGAAAATGCACAAGGAAGAGGCAAACCAACCAAAGGTGCAGTCACAAGGTGGGCCCTACCGTGGGTTCAATGGTGGCCCCTCAAAAAAGAGAAGTGCGAGTCCTAACCCCCTGCAACCTAGGAATGTGATCTTATTTGGAAAAAGTTCTTTATAGACGTAATTAAGTTAAGATCTCAAGATGAGATTTCCTGGATTTAGGGTGGGCCCTGCATCCAATGACAGATGTCCTTATAAAAGAAAGGCAGTGCTACCAGCACAGAGCCCGACGTGGGGCTCAAACTCACAAAACTGTGAGATCGTGACTTGAGCTGAAACCAAGAGTCGGTTGCTTAACTGACCGAGTGACCCAGGTGCCCCAACTTGTGGGTTTTTAAAAGCCACTAAGTGTGTGGTAATTTGTAGAGCAGTAGTGGGAAATCAATACAGAAGTTTCCTTCTTCCCAGCCCCACAGGGGGACTTTGTGCTGCCAGCAAGGTAAGTTGGGGCCTATGGAAGGTCATGGGTGAAGGCAGGAGAGTAGGGGCTGGGGAGTGCCCACTCCGCCCCCTCCTCTCCCAGGCACGTCCACCCTGGACACTCTCCCATCTTAGTGACCCATAGCATAGGGCAGCCTGCTGGTGGCCTCCCACAGGCCAAAAGGCGACGCAGCCCCAGGGAGAATTTCTTGCACGATACTTCCTGACTTGTGGTGTGTCCAGGCAGTTAGTATCAGAATCGAGTTGAATTATAGGACACCCAATCGGTGTCCAGAGATTCGGAGAACTGGTTGTTGAGCAGAAACCCCCCAGCCCCCCACCAGACCCCCGGCTTCTGGTGTCAGAAGCGTCGTGACTAAAAACAGTACAGCCATACCGACGCCTGCCACAACGCAGAGGAATCTTGACGACATCATGCTCCGTGAAGCAAGCTAGGCACAAAAGGCCATGTTGCGTATGATTCCATTTATATGCAATGTCCAGAATAAGTGAATCCATAGAGACATAAAGCCAATCAGTGGTCGCCAGGGTAAGTTAGTGGGGGTGGGGAATGGGGAGTGACTGCTAAAAGTTATGGGATTTCTTTTGGGGTGAGGAAATGTTCTAAAAATTGGTGGTGGTTGTTGCACCATTCTGTGAATATATTAAAAGCCACTGACTTGTATGCTGTAAGTGGGTGTACTATATGGTGCGAGAATTATGTTTTAATAAAGCAGAGTTATCATTTTCCTACATTGCACTCTCTCAAATGCCACCCCTCTCAAAAACGTTCCATGGAAAATGGTCCTTCTCTTCTAACTGACATGATTTACCCACCCCCCCCCTTTTTTTTTAACTTTTCCAATGTGATTTTGTTTTAAATGTTTACATATTTATGTTGAGAGAGAGAGAGAGCATGTGTGTGCAAGCAGAGAATCCCAAGCAGGCTCCACACTATCAGCACAGTGTCTGATGTGGGTCTCGAACCCACAAACTGTGAGATCATGATCTCAGCCAAAATCAAGAATCAGACGCTTAACTGACTGAGTCTCCCAGGCACCCCTCCAATTTGATTTCTTTAATTATTAAGGTCAGATATACATAATAAAAACTTACAGTGGCATCTGGGTGGCTCAGTCGGTTAAGCGTCTGACTCTTGATCGTGGCTCAAATCATGATCTCACAGTTCGTGGGTTCAAGCCTCTCTCTCAAAATAAATAACCTTAAAAAAAAATACACACACACAAAAAAAACACCTGACATTTTACTAACTGGAATTAAAATAAAAACTTGAAAAAAACGTACCATTTTAACCATTTTTAAGTGTACATTTCAGTGCCATTAAGTACATTCACGATGTTGTGCTGCCCTCACCACCATCTGTCCCCACAACCTTCTTTCTCATCTTGCAAAACTGAAACCCTGTCCCCATTAAACATTAACTCCCCATACCCCCTCCTCCACCCCCACCCCCACCCCCACCCATCCACTTTCTGGCTCTATGAATTTGAGGACTCTGGGCACTTCGTATAACTGGACTCAAACAGTATTTGTCCTTTCGTGACTGGTTTCTTTCACTGAGCATCACATCTTCAAGGTTTATCTACATTGTAGCATGTGGCAGACTTTCTTTTTAAGGCCTAACAATGCCCGCATTATCCCCACTTTATTATTTTAAGTTGAGTTATGTATTTTGAGAAGAGACGGGGAGTGGAGAGAGAATCCCAAGCAGGCTCCGAGCTGTCAGCACAGAGCCCCGTGCAGGGATGGATCCCATGAACTGTGAGATCATGAGCTGAGCTGAAATCGAGAGTCGGTTGCTTAACCGACTGAGCCACCCAGGCGCCCCCATGTGATCCCCACTTTAGAGGAAGGGACACTGTCGTTATATACACTGCAGGGACACTACAAGGTAGCAGGGCCAGAACTCACACCCAGGCTGACCTAACCGCAGCACCCACTGCTCACCACTCTGCCACCCAGCCCCCTTCCAAGCACCGCACTGACTCCCAGCGCACCCTACCTTTGCTCCCTCTCCCGGCCCCTGAACTGAAAGCTCCTGGGGCTCAGATATCCTTTTACTCACCTTTGGACCTTGGCCCCACCTTTAGGGCATGGTGGAGTCCCAAAGCTTGTGTGGAAGTGACTAGACCTGGGGGCAGGGTTGGAGGGTCTAGGGGGGCAGGGTCTGGCTGTGTAGCCTCCAGGATCAGGCCCCTCCAGACTCAGCCTCTTGTTCCATCAAAATTGCCCAAAGACAGAGACCGCTGCAAAGAGTTGTGCAGGTTACAACCTGCACACCTGTACATGGCCGCCCTGCCAAGGGCCCCTATGGCCCTCGAGATTACCAAATCCAGGAGGTTCCTGAGCTGCACTCTGAGGAGGGAGAAGGAACTTAGAGGCAGCCCCGGGACAAAAGAGATGTGGTGCAGAAAGCAGATTGGGGGTGGCCAGGGGCTGAGGGAGGCAGAAAGGAGGAGTGACAACTTGAGGGGATGATGAAAATGTTCTGGAACTAGATAGTGGTGGATAGTTGCACAAACTTGTGAATGTACTAAAAACCACTGAATTGTACACTTAAAAATGGTTAGGATGGTAATGTTATGTGTATTTACCACAATAAAAAAAACAAAATGCCCCACCGTCTCCAGCTTCAGCATTGTCCTGGGGCCCTTATGTATTCCAGGGCCCAGATCAAGGGCCACATGTGTCCCCACAAGGGTCTGGACCTTGGACCCTCTCACTCCCAATCCCCTTCTCACCCCACCTGTTCTTGGTGTCTTAATGAGCTATTCAACTGAGGACATTTCCCTATAGGATGCATTCTGAGGACATCTGCAATTGAGCCCAGTGTTTTTTCTACTCAAATAAATGCATTACTAATGGTTGAATTTCCTGTGGCAGTAGCCTATCTGTGGGGGAGATATTCAGAGTTGTGAGGCGGTTTCTGACATCTTCAAAAATTACCTCACAAAAGGCAGCTTTTGTAGGAAGCAGCTGATAGAGGCTGAAGCTCCTGTCCCTGAGACTAACTTCTCAGAGCTTCCATGGAATCAGTCCAGCCTTCTGGTACCCCCTTAGTCCAGAGCCAGATGCCTGGATATCTTTGAAATTCAGGCTGGAAAACCATATCTTCTGGGTAATTCAGCTATAGTCCCCGGCAGAAGAAGGCATGGGAGAACCAGAATCCTGGGTCTGAAGTCCTTAGTAGCTGTGTGACCTCAGGCAAGTTACTCAGTCTCTCTGTGCCAAAATTTCCTTGTCTTTAAAAGGAAGATTAAAATAGTTTTGATCTTAAAAGTTTTTTTTTTAATTTTTAAATTAACGTTTATTTATCGGGGTGCCCGGGTGGCTCAGTCGGTTGAGCATCCGACTTCAGCTCAAGGCATGATCTCACAGTCTGTGAGTTCAAGCCCCGCGTCGGGCTCTGTGCTGACAGCTCGGAGCCTGGAACCTGCTTCAGATTCTGTGTCTCCCTCTCTCTCTGCCCCTCCCCTGCTCATGCTCTGTGTCTCTTTGTCTCAAAACTAAATAAAAACATTAAAAAATATAAAATTTAAAAATTTAAAATAAAAAATAAATTAAAAAAATTTAATGTTTATTTATCCCCAAGACAGAGAGTGAGTGTGGGAGGGGCAGAGAGTGAGAGGGAGACACAGAGTCTGAAGCAGGCTCCAGGCTCTGAGTTGTCAGCACAGGGCCTGATGTGGGGCTTGAACTCACAAACCGTAAGATTATGACCTGAGTGGAAGTCTGGCGCTCAACCGACTGAGCCACCCAGGTGCCCCTTAAAGGTTCTTTCAAAAAAAATTTAGGTGAGGTGGCTGGCTGGCTCAGACCATGTGACTCTTGATCTTGTGGTCCTGAGTTCAACCCCGCCTTGGGTATAGAGATTACTTACATAAATAAAACTTAAAAAAAAAGATTAAAAAATTAGGTGATAGTCATATAACATAACCATTAACCATTTTAACTTAACATTAACCATTTTGATGCAAACAATTCAGTGGCATTTAGTGCAACCACCACCTCTATGGAGTTCCAAAGCATTTTCATCACTACAGAGGTTGTTTTTGAAGATCTAATGTTTGTAAAGCCTTAGAACGGTGCCTGGAACAGCCCGTGCCAAATAAGTGCTCCATAGATGGTAGGAATAATTAGTAAACAGTGCTCACAACAGGTAACACGTGCTGGGAGGTGCTATTATTAATTAATTCTCTTCCCTTGAGCTGGAGGAGGAGGGAGTTAGGTTCTCACTCCACTTTGGGCAGCATTTTCCACTTTGAGCTCTCCGTACCCAGCCGGCTGGGCTGTCGGTTGTCCCCCACCCCGGGCTCAAAGTCCCATGCTCGCTCACCGATTGGAGGCAGGGGAGGCGCTCATGGTAGCAAGGAAACTTGGGGTCTCCCCCGCAGTCTCAGGGCCTTCCCTCTGCTCCTGTGGCTCTTCCTGGCCCGCTCCCTGCATCTCCCACGCCCGCTCCTGCTCCCCCAAGCTGTCACCTTCTGTGGCAAAGGAGACACGTGTGTGGGTGGGTAGCCGGGAAGATTCTGGCAGAACGGAAGGGAGTGAATTGGAGTGGAAACACGCCCACGTCTGGGAGGAGCTCTGGCGAGCGGACCGCCCCCGCTTTTGAGCGCACCACCTCCCCCTCAGGGTTGACATTTTAGTCCGAGCACTCTGGTATACCTAAGCACTTGGAAGGACACCCCCCCCCCCCGCCCCCGCCCAACTCCAAGATCTGCCAGTCAGCACTGCCAGACCTGTTGACTTTGAACAATCGCTTGGGGAACTTGTTAAGCAGGTACATTCCTAGACTCCTCTGAGCGATGCCCGGGAATCTGCCTTTTAACGTGCACTCTGCTGTAAGGAGTCTTAGGAGCTGGAAAGTTTGGGACAGACTGCTCGGCCCCATCCTTCCAGGTGCAAGCATCCCACTCTATGAATACTTAATGCCAACTTAACGCTTTCCGTGCTGTAACAACTACGTGCTAAGGCTCACTACGCGCCCGGCACTGACGCCCAGGACAAGCATGCTGGTTTCCTTGCTGAGTGCGAGGTACAGCGAAACATTTCTGGACCCCATCTCCCCCGAAAATTCCCCTCGGTGTGCAGACCCTGGAGCCGTGGATTGTCGTTTGCTGCCACCTTGTGGCAGAGATAGCAACTTTGTGCTCCACGTCCATTCTTGTTCATCTTAATTGAGAAAATGCACTGCACACGAACTATTGTGTGCCCGGTACCTAGTAAGATCATGGGGACCAGGGGGGCAGATGAATAAGACAGACACAGTCCCTGTGTCACGGAGCTCACGGCTCCCGGGATATTTAATAACGCACAAATAAATAAAATGCGTGAATAAATGATTACAGAGTGTGGCTAGAAAGGAAACAAACAAGGGCTGGTTATCATAGGATGCAAAGACCTATGTATTTGCTAAACAGAGCAGTGTCTGTCTCCCTGCACACCTTTTCCCTGCCCAGGACTGTGGGCCACGCGAGGGCAGGCGAATCTGTTGATTCCCCCTTGTGATGGGTGAAGTCACCCAGTGCTGACACATAGTAGGTGCTCAGTAAGTGTCCAGTGAATGAATACATGGGTTATAAGGCTGTCCAGAGCCAGCTTGTTGGCTCTTCCAGGCCGAACAGATGGGGAGCGGGAAGGGAGGGCTTTGGAAGGAGGCTGGTTCTCTAGGGATCTTGGGAGGGTTAGACGGTTTGGGTGTGAGCCAAATGTCACCCTCCCTGGGAGGCGCCAGTCCACCCTGTCTTAAATTGTACACTCGCTCCGTTCACTTCTTGGACCCCTTCCCTGCTTATTTTTTTTTGTCCTTGGTGTTTTTCACCATCTCACATACTGTATATTTGCCTTATTTACCTCACGTCCGGCCCCCAGGAATGTAAACTCAGGGAGGGCAAGGATTTTTGTGTTTTGTTCACTTATGACTCTCCAGCACTTGTAAGAACCTGACACTTAGCAGGTGCTTTGTAAACGCACACAGAGTGAATGAATGATGCATGGGCGGGGCTTGGGGCAGAACCAGAAGGTCTCTAGGTGTGGCCCATGGGAGGCGCGGGGCTCTGAGACTAGGCAACCAGGTCTGGATGGGGTTGGAGGTAAATCTTACGGAGAAGGGAGGGGCTGGGAGGGGCAAAGGTTCGAGGACCTTTCGCGGGCAGAGCAAGGCTCGGGGTGGGACCTTGGGGCGGGGTCTTTCCAGGGCTGGGCCGTTTCCAAGGAGGGGTGCCTTAGGGGCGGGACCAGTGTAGGGGCTCGGTCTACCTGAAGCGTGGCCAAACTGGAGAAGGGCCGGGCAGGGGCGTAGTCAAACAGGAAATATATACATATACATATACATATATATATATATATATATATATATATATGAATATATGAGAAGGGCGGGCTAATGCAGGGGCGTGGCTAGGGAGGGACCAATCAGGGGCAGAGTAAATCTGGGCGGGGCCGTAGCAGGGAGGCAGGGGCGGGGCCAGATCAGGGGCGGGGCCAGGCCGGATTCTCCGCTGTCCCAGGTCCTGGAGCACTCCCGCCGGGCAGGTCTGGCTCCTGCCCTGCAGGCCCCTCCCTGGCTGGCCCGGCCCCAGGGTGAGCACAGCCGGACGCCCCAGGCTGGGCGGCCGCGGTCGGGCCTCGCCCCAGAAGCTGCGCTCCGGGCCAGGCGTCCGCGGGGGGGCCCGGCGGACTCAGCGCCATACTGACCCCGGGGCTGCCTCCCGGGAGGTTCCGAGGGCGAGGGCGAGGGTGAGCAGGGTTGCGGGGGCCTGCGAGTTCATACGTGTGTGCATGCTTGTGTGTGTGTGCATATGCATACCAGTGTATGTACAAGTGTGTGGACGTTTGTGCTCACCAGGGGAAGTGTGTGCGTGTGTGGAATTGGGTGGTGTGAGGTCCAGGGAGCTGAGTGTGTGGGCAAAGTTGCATGTGTGTGCAAGGGTGATCCTGTGTGGGAGGTGGGTCATGCATGTGTGTGTGTGTGTGTGTGTGTGTGTGTGTGTGTGTGTGATAGAGACATTGCATGTGAAATTTAGTGAAGACTGTGTATGTCAGGGTATCTTGGAGGAAAATGGAAGGGCAGGTGCAATGATACTTGGGGGGGGGTCTATAGAGGACGTCTGTGGCAAGCTGTGGGGTGTGTGGGTGGATGGTGAACTCTGAGAGTGTAAGAGTTGCAAACGTGGGTTTCCATGTGAGTAGCAGTGAGGGGTGCTTCTGGGGGCCTCAGTGTGAAGGAGTGGAGACCAAGGAAAGTTTGGGAGTACTGATTGCTCTTGGAGGGATGAGTGTGGCCTGGAGCAGTGGGTAATGGTCAGGGCAGGTGTTTGGGGCATGGCCCAGAGAAATTTGGTGATCACATCAGCCCTCTTGCTTTGAGGGCTGGGGAGATGTGTGGGCAGAGCATGAGAGGGCGGGCTTGTCCCTTGTTTGGGGAAGCAGTGGGCAGGGTTATGCTTCAGGTGGAGGGAGCTGCTACCTTACCAGTCACCTGTCACCCAGGTTTTGTGCTCACTCCTGCCTGGGTGCTTCTGTTGGCGCTCCTGCGAGAACATGGTGCAGAAGTACCAGTCTCCTGTCCGCATCTACAAGTACCCATTTGAGCTGGTCATGGCGGTGAGTGACCCCTGGTTCTCCAGCCCCTTGTGTGATGGTTAGAGGGACACAGGAGGTCAGCTGTGCAAAAATGAGAGGGAGCCCCTCAGACTCCCAGATGAGAAGGTAACTGGTGAGTCCAGTTTCTCCCTAGTGACCCTCCACCCAGCCACCCCAGCCTTCTCCACATCTTCTGGAATCCTTGTCCACTGACCACATCACAAGATCTTTCTTTCTCCTTGCTGAAGCAGACTTGTTCTCTCATCTCAACCTCCTGACAGAAAACAAGGATATCATGGGCCAAACCACTGCTGTCACTTTGTGTAATGCTAATAATAGTAATAGTAAATGTACTAATGATGATGAGAGTAGCAGCCATTCACTGAGGGTTTCCAGTGCCAAGTCTTTACATATATTGTTTCATTATTCTCATTTTACTTCCGCTAAACTGTAGCTTGGACAGGTAAAGGTGGCCCCAAGTTCTGCGGCTGATAAGAGGTGGAGCCAGGGCGCAGACCCATGCAGGGGGGTACTCTGGAGCCATGATTTTTTTTTTTTTTTGCCATATCCCCCTCCCTCCTGCCCAGGGTCTTCCTTCAGTTTGCACATCCCCTCTCCTTTCCTTCAAAGAAGCTGACAGGAGGCGAGTGGGCAGCAGGGGTCCAGGAACAGCCATTTTCAGGGTAGCTTCAGACTGACTGTATGTAAATCAAGTAGCCACTCGGTCGAGGGACTACAATTGGCTCCCAAGCTCTTAGCCTCCTGCATCAATAATCTTTGCACCATGGGGCAGATGCTGGAAACAAGCAGATGTAGCTTTCCTTCTTGGGGCCATCCTTCTGCCTCTCAGAGGTCCCCTTCCTTGGGAAAAAAGGGGCAATGCTCTGGGGTTGTGTTAGGAGTGAATGAGATAATGTGCAGTGCCTCTCGCCCAGTGCCTGACACACAGTAGGCACTCACTAAATGTGGTTGTCCCTGTTATCACACCACATGGTGTTATAAATGATTGTGTTGAAAGTGTAAGAAACATTGGAATCCCCCCACATCCTCCCTATCCTAACCTATTACTTAATTTCAGCCTTTGATCCAAGAACTTTCATATCAATTGGTACCTCCATGGATATGTGTCCCGACTGGTCTTATTCTACAAATCTACTTATATATGTGTTTATAGTCACATAATGGGTTAAAAAAATTTTTTAACGTTTATTTATTATTGAGAGACAGATGCAGAGCATGAGCAGGGGGGGGGGGGTAGAGAGAGGGAGACAAGGAATCTGAAGCAGGCTCCAGGCTCTGAGCTGTCAGCACAGAGCCCGACGTGGGGCTCAAACTCACGAACGTGAGATCATGACCTGAGCCGAAGTCAGTCGCCTAACCAACTGAGCCACCCAAGCGCCCCCTTAATGGGTTTTAAAACATCACTGGAATCATTCATACATGTTGTGCTGTTATGTGCAGATGGTTCCAGGGCAAGAGGCAGGGGCTAGTATTGACTAGCTGGGTGACCTTGGGCAAATTATTTAACCTCTCTGAGCCTCCATTTCCCATCTGTAAAATGAGGAGTACCAATCCTGGTTTCCAAATCCTGGCACTGTGCATGGATTAAATGAGTCAATATACATAAAGCTCCCAATGCAAGGTCTGGTACAGACCAAATGCTGTTACTGTTATTGTTGCTGCTGCCGGTGGCTGTGTGACTTTCCCGTATTTGTAATGAGGGTCAGACACCAGGGGATGGCGAAGAGTTAGAAATGCTGGGTCCTTGCTACTGCTCTACTGTGCTCTGGCTGTGTGCTATTTAAAAGCCACTGAATGTATCTGAGCCTTGATATCTTCATTCATGAAATGGGGATGGTTATATGCACTTCATAGGGTTGTCATGAGGATTAAAGATTTTATATATATATAGATGATAAATACATTTATATATACATTATAATGTGGAAGGAATAGGGGGGTGAGGGGTGGGTGCCCCATACAGGTCTTGGTCCATACCAAATAGACAATAAATGGCAGCTAAATATAAATATTTGTCCTGTAAGGTTCCAGGCACCCTACTTAGTCTAAGACCCTAGGGTTCATTCATTCATTCATTCATTCACTCATTCATTTAAAAAAAGAGAGATACTATCCCAACCCTTTTGGGACAACCCACAGTCCAGGGACCTATGGTTCTCTACCATGAAGCTGAGACAAATAACTGTAAAATGGAAGACTAATCCTTTTTTTATAATTGCATGAGCTTAATAAATGTAAATTTAATTTAGCATATTTGGGATTCTCCAAAATATTTACAATCATTACACTTTAAAACATGCCCGCTAAAGGAGCACTGAAAGCTGTATTAATAAGGCTGGTAAAGTATTCACATTGAGTTTACTGGAGTATGTTAAGCATATTTTGTAAGCTTCCTGTTCCATAAATGGATGCAGGACTCTGCTTACTCCTCTACCTGTTAACAGTCCCTAGATGTTGTTGCATAGAGGCTTGTGGGCACAGCAGGAAACAAGGTTTTCAGATATTCATTTTCTGTATCTGCATTAATTTAAGTTATTTGGGACAACCATGCCCATGTTTCCTTATCTTCCATACAATCCTTATTGGTGAAAGGGCCCCAAGGCTCTGCAATGTTAGCGACAAAGCCACTTTACCGACTGTTTACAAAACATCATTGTCCCCAAAATAGCTGCATAACTCAACATAACTTGCATGCTGTGTGGGCACAAAAGGGTTTTTCTGCACTTAATGTCCGTCTTTGTTTCTCAGCTAAACACTTGCTCTCAGTTTGGGTCAGATGCCAGGGAAGTTTCGGATGAACTCAGCTATTTTCACCGCATCCGAGTGACTAGATGGGCTGGCCTTTGGTTTTTCTGTTTAACAAAACTGACTTGAGAATTAAAACATTGCTTGTTTCAGAAGTCCACCAGCAACAAACACAAAATGACTAAAACTGGGCTCAAGGAATTGGTTATAAAATAGCACCGAGGCAACATTTCCAGACCCAGATTAAACAATTAAAAAAAAATTTTTTTTTTTCTCTTTCATCTCAAAAATGTAACTAATCCAGTGAATGGGCATCTCTCTCCTTGGGCCAAATCCCCTGGCAGGAATTCTGTTTCTGAAGGGTGGGATTCCAGGGACCTTTGTTTTCTTCTTTCTTGACTGTGTTCTGTATTAATTTGGTTCAAAACAGTCAGCTCGTATTATCTTGGTAAACAGAGGGAAACAATTAAGACAATGGAGGCAGCTGGTATAAGATTGGAGAGGGTCTTTGGTCCCTTTGTATGTGGGGTCCCTGAAGGTGGTGATGGGGTCTTTGTACATAGAATACAAAGGCCGTGTCTTGCACTTCAGACTGTGGTCACTTGAGCATCGAAGGCCACTCTCTGGTCAGCCTACAGCCTGTTGTGAATGGTTTCTGGGTTCTGGCCTCTTCTCCCAGACCGATGGTTGCTAAGAGGCAGATCCATCATCTGGGTCCCTGCTCTAGTTTCACACCTGGAAAATGGAGGTCATAAAGGCTCCCGTTCCTCATAGAGTTGAAGTGAGGATTGACTGAAGGGACAGGGATGCCCGGGCAGGGCCTGGCACATTGTTAATGCTGGTGAAATATTGTTTAGGCTTATTGTTATTATTTATTGTCTTCATAGCTTTATTGAGCTATAACTCATATACCCATTTGAAACGTATGGGTCAGGGGTTTTTAGGATTCATAGAGTTGTGTAACTATGACTACTGTCAGTTTTAAAACATTTTCATCGACCCAAAAAGAAACCCTGTACCCATCAGCAGTCCTCTCCGATCCCCACACCCTAGCACCTGACGACCACTAGTCTACTTTCTGTCTCTGTGGATTTGCCTGTTTGGGACATTTCCTATAGGTGGAACCATACAACATATGGCCCTTGGTGACAGGTTTCTCTCATTGAGCATCATGTTTTCAAGGCTCATCCATGTTGTATCATATCAGCACTTCATCCCTTTTTATGGCTGAATACTATTCCATTGCCTGGATCGACCATATTTGTTTATTCATTCATCATTGTTTCCTGTGTTGGTCTGTTATGAATAACACCGCTATGAACACAGATGCACAAGTTTTTGTGTGGATATATTCTTTCCAAAGAAATCCCTGCCATGAATTGTAGTGATTATTTGGCAGGTTTAGGCAAATTTTATTTTTAAAATTTGATTTAACAAGCATGTTCACGTCCCAGACACTGTTTTGAGCCCATCCAAATATTAAGTCAAGTACCTCTCCTAAGCATCCCATGAGACAGGTTCTGTGGGTGGCACCATTCTACAGAGGAAGAAACCGAGGCATGGGAAGGATGAATGGATTACCCAAGGCCACAAAGCAAACATGAGATGGCTGGGGACTTCACTGCAGGCAGTTTAGCTCCAGAATCCACATTCCCAATCATGAGCTCTGCCATTTGTCAGAGCTGAGGATCTCAACTTTTTGAGGTAGATCTGGGCCCAGGGAGCAGTCTCGTGGGGATGGTTACCACCAAAGCTGTGCCCCAAATGCCTGTATTCCATCAGGACACCACAAAGGGGAGCACAGCCAGAACCCACAGACCCTGGCCTCCTGGGGGGCAGCAGATGCTGACAGAGCCTGGAAGCAGTTACCAACCCAATGCTCTGTGTGTCCAGCCCTGAGACTTACTCAGAGTCAGGTAGTTTCATAGCAGCCTTAACTGCAGAGGAAGGAAAAACAAAGGCTTTCAGAGCGTAAGGCAACTGTCCCCTGGTCAGTGTATTCATATGCTAGAGCTGCGTAACAAAGCACCACAATGGAGGTTGGTTTAGAACAACAGAAATCTAGAGGCTGGACATCCAAGGTCAAGGTGTCAGCAGGACTGTGCTTCCTCTGAAGGTGCTTGGGAGGGATCTGTTCTGGGATTCTCTCCTGGCTTCTGGCAGTTCTTTGGTTTGTGGGAGCATAACTACAAACTTCACCTGGAATATTTCCTGTGTGTGTGCCTCTGGGTCCAAACTTCTGTTTCTATAAGGACACTAGTCGTACCAGATTTATAAGTACCCTCTACTGACCTCAATTTTAACTTGATTGACCTCTGTAAAGACCTTCTTTCCAAATAGGGTTACATCCTGAGGTACCTGGGGCCTAGAACTCCAACCATACCTTTTTTAGGGGGACGCAATTCAGCCCATTTATGCTCACTAGCTCAGTAAATGACATCATCAGTAAATGGCAGAGATTTTAATTTAGGGAAATCTGACCCCATAGCTTGCACTCACAGCCAGACACTCCAGATTCTGGCTCTGACGTTCAGTAAACACCTGTGCACCGGTGGCCGAGGCAGCTTCAGGAATGACCTGGCTGCCTCTTGTCCGGGCACTGCCCTGGGATCCCAGTGGGGCTCCAAAGCCCCGTGACTTGAGCTCATCTCAGATTCTGCAAATCTAAAGAAGGAACATGGCTCGGGGTAGAATTTCTTCAGCAATAGGCTTTTCACACAGAGGAAGGGTTATGGAGGTGAGGGCTGTCATCAGCAATTAAGTGTTAAAATATTTAAAGACCTGGCCTTTTGTATTGATAAACAGCTTGTAATTTAGCAAATGGGTTATTAATAAGGAGCAGCCTCTGGAGGTAAATCCTTGCAGCTCAGGCCAAGCGTAGTTACAGTTGGACTGGTTGTTATGGACGTAGTTTTAATAAAGCAGCAGGGGCCTCATTTAAATGAGTTTAAATTAGTTCCCTGGAGCCCATCATATGATCCTGTTGCTAACAGATTAAGGGAAGCGACATTTTCCACCCTGGATTGCTTACAGGACCTGGGAGAACAGAAGTGATCCATCACCCAGCAAAGTGATCTTCTGATTTCAGAAGTACATTTTAGGTCCTTACTCATTAGTTAATGCAGTATTAATTCACGCACATGTTCGTGTATGCACCCTACAAATATTTTTTTTTATGTTTATGTATTTTTGAGAGAAACAGAACGTGAGCAGGGGAGGGTCAGAGAGAGAGGGAGACACAGAACCGGAAGCAGCCTCCAGCTCTGAGCTGTCAGCACAGAGCCCAACACGGGGCTTGAACGCACCAACCATGAGATCATGACCTGAGCGAAGCCAGACGCCTAACCGACTGAGCCAGCCAGGCGCCCCCCTACAAATATTTTTTAATGTTTATTTATTTTTGAAATGAAGAGACAAGGTGCAAGAAGGGGAGGGACAGAGAGAGAGGGAGATACAGAATCTGAAACAGGCTCCAGGCTCTGAGCTGTCAGCACAGAGCCCGATGCAGGGCTTGAACCCACGAACCACCAGATCATGATCTGCTCCAAAGTCAGGTGCTTAATGGACTCAGCCACCCAGGTGCCCCTGCATCCTATAAATATTTATTGAGTTTCATTGTATCCCAAGCAGCATGCTGAGTGTAGGGGCTACAACATAGTTGATTCCTAGCACTTGTTGAAATGCATCATGATTCTGTTGGTTTCCTTCCTTGTTTATTTATATGGGCCTTTCTCATAAAAGTAAGTTTCAGGAAGGTGGAGACTATGTCTATCTTGTTCTGGTTCTCCCGACATAATCCCTTCCTGCCCTCAGAGAGCTTGCAGTGGTGTGGTGTGGTGTGTGTGTGTGTGTGTGTGTGTGTGTGTGTTTCCCAGAGAGAGAGAGACAGAGAGAGAGAGAGAGAGACAGAGGAACCAGGCAAATGCTGTGTAGCTATGTATGTAGCTACGTATGCTAATTCATAATAGGGAATGAACAGAGTATTGTAGGAACAAGGGAAGGGGCCAGTTAAGGGTCTTTTAAGTCATTCAGGCTGAGCCTTGCCAAGGGGTGGAGGGCCCACTGTGTGCAGAGAAGGAGTAGACCTTCTCTCTGAAGAAAGAGATGTGGCTCATATGAGCTCCAGTGTGAGTTAGAAAGTGATTGGCAGGGTCAATTCAAGTCTGTTCAAGGACCTCGGGAGCTTTGGAAGGTTTAAGCATGCGTGACATGGTCAGATTTCGGGTTTAAGTAGATCGGAGGGGGTTTTCCATCCCAGAGGCCAGGAGAACATGGAGAAGCAGAGGTGACAGAGGCCGGGCACATTCCTGAGACACTTGAAAATCTAAAATAGCGTTTCCCTCCCATCAAGATCCTGACATACCGCTAAATGTCAGGACGCTCTAGGCGGGTGTCTGCCTCTTTGTCCCTCCCTGAACCACCAAGGGCACCAGCTGATCCTAGAAATTTGTGGGCACAGAGTGTGTTCGGAGGAGGAGAGTTTCCTCCACCCTGCTCCCCATGCGTGGGTGAGAATCCACAGCAGGTTTTTGTGCAGTTACCGGGCGGGGCAGCCAGGCTGTGCGTGCCCCTCGGTGCTGCAAGAGACTGGGCGTTCCGATGGTGTGAGCTCATGACAGAGGGACACAGTCCTGGACAAAGTGACATCCAAATCCAATCCGTGAGAAGAAGGGATAGAATTGGAGCAAATAACACCTGGGCCCTACTAACTGCACCCATGCTGCAGCCTTAGGACCAGGAAACTGAAATACAGGGAGAAGTGTTCCCTGGAACCTCGTTGAGGGCTGATTCTTCGGCCAACAGCCGTGGCTGTACCCCTCTCCATGACTGCAGAGGGGAACTACTCAGGGGCTTATTCATGTGTGAGAGGCACCTTCCAGGACTCAGCTTTCTGCCGGTGGAGCGTAGACAGCAATCCACAGGCACAGGTTACCGTCTGGGCCTGCGGCAGTGTCCTGGCAAGTGTAGACAGTAGCGGGGGGCCCTGCACTGTTCCCCCTACTCTTCCAGGTAGATACATGTCAGTGGTTCCAACTTTTTGCTTTCATTCTCCAACACCAGCTCCTCCCTCCTCCTCAGCCTCCTTTCCTTCCTTCCTTCCTTCGGCAAATATTGGCTGGGTGTCGACAGCATCCCAGGTGTTGTACGAGGCACTGGGGAATCCAGGGATGAAGAAAACAGACACAGAGAGAGAGGTGTTGACTATAAACAAACACAACATGCACACATAATATCCTATTTCAAATCACAATCAATTCTCCCGGTAGGGCTGATAAACCATCCAGGAGATGGCTTACTCTTTTTTTAAATCTTTTAAAAATGTATTCATATTTGAGAGACAGAGAATGAGCAGAGGAGAGGCAGAGAGAAAGGGAGACACAGAATCTGAAGCAGGCTCTAGGCTTTGAGCTGTTAGCACAGAGCCTGAGGTGGGGCTCGAACTCACAAACCGTGAGGTCATGACCAGAGCCAAAGTTGGATACTTAACCGACTGAGCCCCCCAGGTGCCCCTCTTTTTTTTTAATTTGTGGTAAAATATATATAATGCAAAATTTCTCATTTATCCATTTTTAAAAAAAAGCTTAACCTTTTTTAAGTGTACTGTTCTGTTCAGCATTAAGTGCATATACACTGTTGCACAAGCGCTCACCACCACCCATCCCGAGAACTCTTTCAGCTTCTCAAACTGATACTGTGCCCCCATTAAACACTAACTCCCCACCCCTCCTGCCCCGCCAGCCCCTAGTACCCAGCCTTCTACTCTCTGTCAATGAGTCTGACTACTTCAAGAACACATACAGGTGGAGCCATATAGTATTTGTCCTTTTGTGTCTGACTTCTTTCACTAAGCGTGATGTTTTTGAAGTTCATCCATGTTGTAGCATGAATCGGTGCTTCCTTCCTTTTTATGGCTGAATAATATTCCACTGTATGGACGGACCACATTTTGTTTGTCTATACATCTGTCAATGGACATTTGGGATGTTTCTACTGTTTGGCTATTATGAATGATTCTGTAAAAGTATCTGTTCAAATGCCTGTTGCTTTACTTTTGTCCATTTAAAAAAATCTATGATGTGGGGCGCCTGGATGCTTCAGTTGGTTAAGCATCTGTCTCTTGATTTTGGGTCAGGTCATGATCTCACATTCGTGGGTTCGAGCCCCATGCTGGGCCCTGAGCTGACAGCATGGAGCCTGCTTGGGAGTCTCTCTCTCCCTTTCTGTTTCTGCCCTCCCCCACCCCTCTAAATAAATAAATAAAATAAACTTAAAAAAAAACAACTACGATGTGATGTCTGGCACTGTGCTAAGTGCCTTAAACATATTACCTCCCTTTAATCTTCACTGTAGTCCTTACAAAGTAGATATCATGATCTTTCTCATTATCTTCTCTCTCTCTTTTCTTTCTTTCTTTCTTTCTTTTCTTCTTCTTCTTCTTCTTCTTCTTCTTCTTCTTCTTCTTCTTCTTTGAGGGAACTGAGTCTCAGAGGAGTTAAGTCGAGGTTGCCCAGCTGGCACATGGAGAGTTTGCCCAGCTGGCACAGTAAACCCTGTGCTTTGACTCTGCTGTCCCACCACACTGGGGCTTGCCCCTTTGCTATGTCCACATGTTTTGGCTGCAGGGTCCTTGTGATCCTTTGTCTCCATCTTTTGGGTCTCCAGAGCTAGCTTTAATTAGAATAGCAGCAGCTTGTTCAGCTACAGGACCATCCAGGTGTACCTGTTTTTATAGATTGTATACAGCCCTCATTTCAAAAGGCTCCAGAGTCACGTTGCCCGGGTTCTCCCATGCCTGCTACCCCTTATCAGCTGGGACGACACCACTGCCGTAGGATATCTCATTCACCAAGATAGCTCAGCAACTTGGCCAAAGTTGAGGGAACCGATACGGTGGAACGTTATTCAACTGTGAAAAAGGAAGGAAACACTGACGCATGCTACAGTGCGGTGAATCTCGTGTACATCATGCCGAGCAAAGGAAGCCAGATACCAAAGGTCACACACTGTATGATTCCACGTACATGAGATGTCCAGAAAAAGCAAATCTACAGAGATTGAAAGTGGATTAGTGATTGCCTAGGGCTGGGGTGGGGGCAGAGGGGACAGACTGTAATTGGTAGCGAATTTCTTTTTGGGGTGATGACAATGTTCTGGAACGAGGGAGTGGTGATGGTTGCGCAACTCTGTGAATGTGCTAAAACTCACTGAACCGAACACTTTAAAAGGGTGCATTTTACGGTATGAGAATTATATCTCAGTTTTTAAAAAAAAGTTGGGGCAGCTGAGAGGATAGATTCTTGTCTGTCGTGGGGTCTCCCAGGCTTCAAGGGGGCAGGTGGGGTCTTCAAGGAAGGCTCCTGAGGAGTGTGACAGGGGAGGCAGATGCCTTGCCTGAGGTCACGCAGTGGTCAGTGCCCCGAATGCAGCCTGCAGCGTGGAAAGGGAAGACAAAGTTAATGTGGTCCGGATCTTCTTTCCACTCTCTTAGTGGAAGGTTTGGGATAAGCAGCTTCCAGCTTTTTTTGAATTTGCATGAGGAAGAGCAGGAAGGAAGGGGGGGGGGGGAGGAGAGGAGGCAGCAGCTGTCAAGTGATTAGCAGAAATAGCTTTTCTGTACTTTATAGAATCTCACTCTTTTTTAAAATTTAAATTTATTTAACAAATGCTTATGTAGAACGAACCATGTGCCAGGCACTGTTCTCAGCACTTTACAAAAATGGACTCCTTTATTCCCCCCCCACACATCCCACAACACAGCAAGGTAGCTACTTTTCTTATTCTCCTCTTAACAAATGAATGCATTAAGGAGCTCAGAGCTTGAGGACTCCTTCAAGGCCACACAGCTGGTAAGAGGCAGAGATTTGGACCCAAGCCCCAGAGTCCATGTTCTTAATGGGTATGCAATGCTGTCATTCATTCACTCATTCATCATGTAAATGTCTACTGAGTGTTGACTATGTCACTTTGACAAGTTGGGGGGGGGGGTGGTGGGAGGGGAAAAAACTCACTGCCAGGGGCCGATGACTTCTGATGTCAGAAACGGGTACAACAGAGGGCTCATTGGGAGTGGGTGACTCCACTTGACAGATGAGGCTGAAGGGAGAGAGAGGACATGCTGTGCTCAAGGAGGTAGGTTCCTGGGTGTAGGCAAGTCTGGCTAGGAGGCCAGCCGCCCATCTCCACTTGCTAAGTGTGTCACTGTGGAGTTTTGCAGGATGGAGGCCCAGGGGAGGCAGTCAACGGAAGTTTCCACTGGTCTCTGCCTACCCCAGCTGTGGCCCTGCATGGGCGGGTTCTGGGCCTTGGACCAGCTTCCTTTCTGAGCCAGGAGGCTTGGGTGTCCTTCTCCAGCCACCTGGCAAAAGAGCTGTAACTGAATCCCTTCTGCCACTTTGTGTCCCTGAGGGGGCCAAACCATGTGTGTATTCGGCACAGAGAAACTCAGGCCTGATTTGTGGGAACAGGAGTCCGCAGAGAGGATCCTGTGGACTGTTTGATCCTCTAAGACCCTATGATGGGCCAAAACCAAAGGTGCCCCTGACTCACAGGTTTTAGGCCAGCAGGACTCAGCATTTCCAGACTCTGGACGCTTGTGATGTAGCTAAAGTCCCCTGAGGGGCAGGGCAGAGTGGTTCAGGGCTGAGGTCTGGGTCAGACCGGTTGTGCTCCAACCCCACCACTTACTGACTGTGTGATGCCTTCCCAAACCTCCACTTGCTTATCTGTAAAATGGGGAAATTCTAATTCCCATCTCGGGCCACTGCAAAGAAATGCAGTTAGCGCCCTAAAAATATCATAGCAACAATGTCTGACACTGAACCTCACAACCCCAGGGACTCTCTGGCTGGAGATATGCCACTGGATGGACCCTGTATTTTGGGGCCCCCGCCTTCTGGATGGAGCCTGAGTTCTGGCCGTTCCCCTCACCAGTGCCTGGCATGTCTCCATCAATGCAGCAGCCATTACTTACTTGAGGAAGGTAGCACCTTCCCTTTCAGGGTCAGGGACAGTTGTGCCCACGCACCCATCTGCTGCCGCCCAGCCCTCTGCCCTCCGCTGTTATCTGGGGGCTCCAGATGGAGCTCTTCTGACAAGAGGTTTGTTACAACAGGAAGTCAGCCTTCCTTGGATGCATGCGTTGAATCCATGGCCTGTCATTCCCCTCCCAGGACACCTTTCTGGGGCTTTTTGGATCACCAGCAAGTTTAAGTTATTTTTTTCTTTGCTTGTGAGCATTTATTAGCCCTAGTGTGTCCCAAGAACTGAGACAGGCATGTGTGAGGTCAGTGCTGTGGAAAAACATGTAGCCCAGGCCTCTGGCACACAACACACAAGTGAGTACATGGCTAAAGGATGTGAAAAATGGTATTGAGGAAATGAATGGGCTAAAAGGACAGAATAGGGAAGAAGACAGTCTTGCAGGGGAGAAGGTGGGGGAAGATGTCCCACAAAGAAGGACCAGCACAGATGAGTCCCTGAAGCCAGAGCATCTCTTCAGCCCCCCGGTCCAGCTGTCCTACCTCTCTGGAAACCCCAGTTACTCAAGCCTTCTTCTTCCTTCACTATCAAGTAAATTGATTAGTGGTCCCAGCAGACGGAATGGCCAGTGCAAAGGCTCTATGGTAGGAACAGGTGGTGGGCACATGAGTGTCCCGGGGCTGACATTAAAAAGTACCACAAAAATAAATAAGTAAATAATAAAAAGTACAACAAACTGGGTGGCTTAAACAGCAGAAACTTTTTTACTCCACAGTCTGAAGGCTAAACGCCAGAGATCAAGGTGTTGGTAGAGTAGGTTCCCTCTGCAGGCTTGAAGGAGAATCGGTTCCATGTCTTTCTCCTACCTTCTGGTGTTGCTGGTAATCTTTGGAGTCCTTGGCCGGTAGAGGAATCACCCAAACCTGTGCTTTCATCTTGACATGGTGAAGACACTATATGAGTGTCTGTGACCAAATGTCCCTCAGTCATATTGGATTAGCAGTCTCTCCCCCCACCCCCACTCTAGTATGACCTCATCTTAACTAACTACATTTGCGACGACCTATTTCCAGATAAGGTCACATTCAGAGGTACTGGGTAGGACACATGAATTTTGTTGGTGGCGGGAAGGGGGCACAAGTGAACCCATAAAAATGTGTTTTAGAAAGAACAAGGTCGGGGGCACCTGAGTGGCTTAGCCAGTTAAGTGTCTGACTTCGGCTTAGGTCATGATCTCACAGTTTGTGAGTTTAAGCCCCGCATTAGGCTCTGTGCTGACAGCTCAGAGCCTGGAGCCTGCTTCAGATTGTGTGTGTGTGTGTGTGTGTGTGTGTGTGTGTGTGTGTGTGCCCCTCCCCTGCTCACACTCTGTGTGTCTCTCAAAAATAAATAAACATTAAAAAAAGCAGAAGAAAAGAAAAATAGCAAGGCTGGCGTGGCTGGAGCGGAGTGAAGGTGGCTAGTGGGAGAGATTGCCTGGAGCCTGGCTGGCCACAGCAAGGAGTGTGGGACACATTCTGAGCATCTAGGCCTGTTCTGACTATGTCATTTCATCCGGGGAGAAGGAGAGACTGTAGAATAGTCAGAGGAAGTGCAGAAACTCAAGGGCAGTGTGGCTGCCGCCAGTAGGAGTTGAAGTACTAAGTGTGGAGAAGGGGGAAATTGTGACCACAGGGCCCCAGGGACAATGCCTGGCTGTTTCCCAGCTGCCCAGGAGAACAAGTGAGCTGCTGAGCAAGGTGTTCCTGAAGGAGTGGGGTACTGGGCCACAATGGGATTCAAATCCACATTCACCAGTTTTCATTGTGTGACCTTGGGTTAGTTACTTGGCCTCTCTGGGTTCCAATTTTTTCATTTGTCAAATGAGGATGCCATTCAGAGGACGAAATGGAAGAAAATACACAGCTGGAGGAGCACAGTAAAGGCTCCTCGAGTGCCAACTCCTCTGAGACAACATCTGGTGACCTCCTCACCATCCCATTTTACAGATGAGGAAATAGAGGCTCAGAGAGGGCAAGTGACTTGCCCAAGGTCCCTCAGTGAGAAAGTAGAAGAGACATGAACTGAGCCTGTCCAGTTCCGAAACACGCACCCCTTTCCTTCCACATGCTTTCAAAAAATGTCAACATCCCTCTGCCTGTCACAGAGGTGGGCCCAGGCCAGCGCCTCTGGCTCCCTCCTGCATTGGATCCCAAGGAAGTACTCAGATAGGGCTGGTCAGGAGCAGTTTTTGCAGACCTGTGTTCTGCTGCATTTGAGTCTTGTTGCCTGGGGAATGAAAATTCTGGTTGCCTTCAGTGAACCGCCCGGCGAGCTTGAGCTTGGGTTTCATACTCTGGGAGGCAAGCTTGGGATATACCCATTTTCCAGGTGGTAAAAGAGGCTTAGAGAAAGGATGTGCCTCTGTCGGGAGGAAGTAGAACTGTGGCCACCAGCACAGAATTTGCCCACTTGGCTTTGTCCGCAGGCTATGCAGGCTTCTGATAAGTGCCTGCCTACTGCGCACTCTCCCCTGGGGAACAGGGGCTCCTTATTCTAACCCTGGTGTGTCTGCTGTGTCTGTACAAGGCAAGCAGCTTCAACATATGGCAGGAAGATGCACTGGGCTGGCCTTGTGGGGCCTGGGGTGACACTAAGGGCACCAGGCACAGTTCCATCTCTTCCTTGCCCCTCCCCCGCCTCTGCCCTTCTGAGCTGGGAGGAGCCGGGAGGGATGGGGGAGGAGGTGCGTGTCCTCAGATGCCTGCACTATTTTTGGAGCTGCTTTGATCCTGATTCCGGGGCACGTGGACTGTGACAGGCTCTTGGAGCAGACCCCATTTGCATACAGTCAGCTATGGATGCCGGCTTACCCCGGAGGCTCCTACCCTGGCACTTTTGGAACGGGGCACAGACTCTCGCCCTCCAAACTGGATGCCTTGTATTTCTTTTGCTTTCCTAACTGCCAGGGCTGGAACCTCCAGGACAATGTTGAACAGACGTGGCCAGAGTGGACATCCTTGCCTTGTTCCTGATCTTACGGGGAAAGCATTCCATCTTTTGGCATGGAGTATGATGTTAAACTGTGATTTAACAGGTTGAAGATGTTCCTTTCTATTCTTCATTTGTGGAGTGTTTTTATCATGAAGAGGTGTTAGATTACGTCCAGAGTGTTTTTCTGAAAGATGCCTTCTTTTAAAATGTTCCAGGCAAGCTCACTTTTTCTTCTGAGGGTGAAGTCTCAAATGCAAATCCAAAGAGTGAGTTGCAAATCATTGCTCAGGCACTGGTGTGTCACAGCTCTTAAACAGGTGTCTGCTCTTGTAAAGGAGACCACAGCCCAGCAGGAGGGAGGAGGCTAGAGCCCCCAGCCCAGCAGGAGGGAGGAGGCTACGGCCCCCAGCCCCCTTGACACTCACTCCCCCTCTGCCCGTAGGCCTATGAGAAGCGCTTCCCCACCTGCCCGCAGATCCCCGTCTTCCTGGGCAGCGAGGTCCTGCGCGAGTCCCGCAGCGCAGACGGGGCGGTGCACGTGGTGGAGCGGAGCTGCAGGTTGCGCGTGGAGGCCCCGCGGCTGCTGCGCAAGGTGGGTGGGGAGGGGTTCCCAGAAGTGCCGGGGGGCCCCACGGAGGAGGGGACTGGAAAGGGGGGGATCTGGGGGCGGGCTCAGGTGGTGAAGCCAGTGAGTATGCATATGAGTGCAGGTGCTGGTGGTACACGTCCTGGGGTTGGGGTTGGGGCCTGCGGAAAGGGGGCGGTCGTTCTAGGTCGGAGGGCCGGTCTGGGAAGGACAAAGGCCTAGGAGCTAGGGACTGGGGCTGGGGCTGCTGGGCAGGCTCCGGGTGGGGCACAGGGGGTCTTGGGGTTTGTGGGTGTTGGGCTGGGTACGGGATACTGCCGGCTGGTGGGCAGGCGCGGGGTCTTGGGGTCTTGGTGAGTCTTGGTATCCAGCAGCCCCCACCCCCTTCGCTGCTCCTTCCCTTGCAGATTGCCGGCGTAGAGCACGTGGTCTTTGTGCAGAGAAACGTGTTGAACTGGAGGGAGAGGACCCTCCTCATTGAAGCCCACAATGAGACCTTCGCCAACCGCGTGGTGGTCAACGAGAACTGCAGCTACACTGTAAGCCTGCGTCCCGCCCCCTTCCTGCGTCCCGCCCTCTTCCTGTGTCCTGCAGTCCACGCATCAGCCTGGCTGCCTCTCCCCTGCTCCCAGGGCCTTGTCGGATAAATTGCAGGACACTCACTTACATCTGCAATTTAGATACACAGCTGATACTTTTCTGTTTGTTTAAATAGCCTCAAATACCGCTTGGGACATACTTACCAAAATATTATTCGTTGTTTATCTGAAATTCAAATATGGCATCCTGTATTTTATTGGGGAAAGCTGGCAACCTGCCTCCACCTCCCTCTTCTCTCTGTCCTTTTCTTCCTCCTTGAAAGGGAGGCTCATTTACGTTTTTTTTTTTTAATTTTTAATGTTTATTTATTTTTGACAGACAGAGAGACAGATCATGAGTAGGGGACAGGCAGAGAGAGAGGGAGACACAGGCTCTGTGTCCGAAGCAGGCTCCAGGCTCTGAGCTGTCAGTACAGAGCCCAACGCGGGGCTCGAACCCACGAACCATGAGATCATGACCTAGGCCAAAGTCAGACCCTTAAACGACTGAGCCATCCAGCGGCCCCTATAGTTTCTTCATCTGTAAAATGGGGTTAATGATGACACCTCCCACATGGGTTGTGGTGAGAAGTAGGGGAAGAAAAGTATCTGAAACCCCTTAGAAGAGGGCCTGGAACGTACCAAGCCCTGTATGTGTGTTACCTTTTCAGATCATTAATAGTAATTATTATTATTCTCCAGTACACACTGAATGAGAACCTACTATGTGCTGGGCATCCGGCCAGAGCACGGACTAGTCCCCCTGACCTTTGTTCTCACAAGGACCTCCATTCCAGTGGCAGATACAGACAAGAAAAAAGGTCAACGTAATCTTACAACTTCACAAATACTAAGAAGGGATCCAGAAGACAGGATTAGGGAAAATAAGAGGAGAGGCACTCTGTTAGGTAACAGTGTCCCACTGAAGCCACCAAGCTGAGAGCTGGTGGATGAGAGGGCTGGGAACAGAGTTCTGGGGTGGGAACAGCATGTGTGAAGACCCAGAGGTGGATGAGTGAAGTCTGAGAATGGGGGCTGCAGGGGCAGGGTCCTGCTGCCCCCGGGTTGGAGTGAGGGAGGAGTCTGGAGGCGTTTGCTGGGATGGAGCCCAGCTCTGCCACCTCCTTGCTGAATGATGTTGGGCAAGTTGCTTCCCCTCCCCAGGCCACCCCTTGCATACCTGTCAGCAGAGCCCGCCTCATCCGGTGCTGGCTGGAGCCTATAAGACAATGTAGGTAAAGCTCCTTTAGCCTGTGCTAGATCCCGAATGCTAGTTTTCATGATGATAACTCCAGTGTCGTAACTATGGTTCATTAGAGCCTTCCCTATGGGGGGGGGGGCATTGCCTTGTGTATCTGTCCCATCCCTAGCATTTGGCATGGTGCCTCGTATACAGCAGGTGTCCAGTAAATGCCCATTGCTTTTTCTTTCCACACCTCCAGCTCCTCTGGGAATTGGACCCAGAATATTCCAATGCTTACCTCTAGGGAGTTGTGTGGGTGGCAGCTTTTTATAAATCACTTTTAGTGCATTTATAATATGTATTTAGTGCATATTTCTCAGCATGAGTTCTACCAACCGCTGAATTAGCGTCACTGAGGCTGCTTGGGAAATGCAGGTTTTCAGGCCCTGCCCTGGACCTATTTGGCCCAGGCATCTGCATATTTAAATTTTTTTTTAAATGTGTATTTATTTTTGAGAGAGAGAGAGAGAATGAGCCGTGGAGGGGAAGAGAGAGGGAGACACAGAATCTGAAGCAGGTTCCAGGCTCTGAGCTGTCAGCACAGAGCCCAATACGGGGCTCGAACTCACAAACTGTGAGATCATGATCTGAGTCGAAGTCGGATGTTTAACCGACTGAGCCATCCAGGTGCCCAGCATCTGCATGTTTCACAGACTCCCTGGTAATACTTCTGCCCAGGAAAGTTTGAGAGGGACTAAGTCTGGGTCTGCATAGAAGCTCTGTCAACAAAGTTTGTCCGTGTGTGTGTGTGTGTGTGTGTGTGTATTTGTTTACAATAAATATGTAACATAATAAATACTTTAAAATATATATTTAAAATATGTAATAGTTATATATAACTTACATATAATTATATATTAAGTACATTAACTCATTTATAAAGTTTATTTTGAGGGAGAGAGATAGAGTGAGAGATAGTTGGGGAGGGGCAGACAGAGGGAGAGAGAGATTCCCAAGCAGGCTCCACACTGTCAGCGCAGAGACTGACGTGAGGCTCGAACTCACAAACCATCAGATCATGGCCTGAGCCGAAACCAGGAGCCAGTCACCCAACTGACTACGCCACCCAGGTGCCCCTAAATATATCACTCATTTAAATATATCATTATAGAACAGTTTTTAAGGGACAGGCTTGCAGATGCCAGACCCACTTCCTTCCAGCCCCTCATGAGAAGGCTCTTTGTTCTCTAACACTTGGCATTGTTCTCCGGGTGGGGTTGCTGCCCCCCCACTCTGGTATTGCCATGCTGTCCACAGCTGCTCTGGTTGGGCCCAGATCACCAAGAGAGCCCTGAGGGGGGGCACTGCATCCCCCACAATGAGACTTGTCACTGTGGCTGCCTGGCTTTCAGGTCCACCCCGAGAATGAAGAGTGGACTTGCTTTGAGCAATCCGCCTCGCTCGACATCCGGTCCTTCTTTGGCTTCGAAAGTGCCTTGGAGAAGATCGCCATGAAGCAGTACACAGCTAACGTCAAGAGGGTAAGGGGTGGGCTCCATCAGTCACAGGGAGGAAGGTACACAGACCTCATAGCCTGGTTCAAAACCTGCTCTGACACCTGACAACCCAAGTGACATCGGGCAAGATCGATCCTTAACCTTCCTTGGCCTCAGTCTTTTCATCCATAGAGTGAGTATCCTAACAATGACCATAACACACAAGATAATGAGTGGAAACCACCTGGCCTGAAATGGGGGCACCATAATCATTATCCAGATGCTCCCTGATGTTTGGGGCTTGTGTAGTGAACTCTGGACAGAGAAGGGGCATTCTGTGGTGCTTTTTCCTGGTTAAAATTGGTTGCTGTGTAAGGCTCTCAGACCTGTCCCTGAGAGGCCTTTTCGCATAATGAAACGGGTGAAATTCATTTCAACGATGTATTTTAACCCACATGTTACCTATAGAAAACCTACCAATGAGCTATTTTACATTCTTTGTTCCGTCCTAAGTCTTGGAAATCCGGTTCATATCTGACGCTCACAGCACATCTCCATTTGGACCAGCCACATTTCAAGTTCTCCGTAGCTACATGTCAGGGGTGGGGCTGCAGCCAGGTGGGAGTGACTCCCAGGCTGATGAGGTTATCCCTGCTCTCCTGCCCTGCGGCTCATATGCCTCTGGTCTCTCTGGCTTCCAGGGGAAGGAGGTGATTGAACATTACCTGAACGAGCTTATCTCCCAGGGCACCTCTCACATTCCCCGATGGACGCCTGCCCCCGTCCGAGAGGAGGACGCCCGCTCCCAGGCTGGGCCGAGGGATCCGGGCTCCCTGGAGGTTGACGGGCCCATCGGTGCTCCAGGCCCTGCGCCTGAGGTGGTGGTTACAGACGGTAGGTCCCTGTGGCTGAAGCCAGCAGGCCAGGCCTGTACCCTTGTGCCCCCCACAACTGCCCCAGTCCCTGGAAACCTGCTTTGTGTTTGCTCACTCCGCGCGGGAAGAGTTGCTGCGGGTCCCCTTGGGAATGGGTCTACGAACTGGAAAGACTCAGCTTCCGCCCTTTCCCGCTGCTTTACCCTCTCTTCCTTCCTTCCGGCCCAAGAGCCAGAACTGGTTTATTTCTAAATCAGGAATTGACCTGATCTGGTGCCTCAGGGCTGCCCTTTTCTCTGGTTTTATTACTATTTTTAATTATATGAGTAATGTATGGAGATGGTAGAAAGAAATATTCAAACTTCTTGGAAGATGTAAATGAGGAAGTAAGACTCTTTTCTTCTCTCTGGAGGCAATACTAATTTTGTGGTCGTATTTCGTGAAACTACCTAGCCATATATATGTACATACGTATACACACATGTGTATATACAGGCATGCATACCTGTATAATTTATGCTGAGCCAACATTACACATTCTGCTTGATGTTTTGCTTTTTTTCATTTACTAATGTTGCTTGAACAGCTTTCTATGTCAGTGCATCTGTTTCAGCACTTTGTGGTATTTCATGGTGTGGCTGCACCATAACTCATTTATTAATAAACATTTATTATTGGGGCACCTGGATGGCTCAGTCAATTAAACATCTGACTCTTGATTTCAGCTCAGGTCATGATCTCATGGTTTGCAGGTTCAAGACCCATGTTGGGCTCTGCACTGACAGCATGGAGCCTGCTTAGGATTCTCTCTCTGCCCCTCCCCTGCTTGCTCTCTCTCTCTCTCTATTTCTCTCTCAAAATAAATAAATAAACTTAAAAAATAAACATTTATTATTATTTTTGTTAGTTTATTTATCTAGTCTTCTCTTTATGGACGTGAGGTTTCCAGTTTTTAAAACATAGAAATAATGTAGGGTATCTTTGTACTTAAGTTTACTTACTTGTTTTGAGAGAGGGAAAGCCCCAGCTGGGGAGGCACAGAGAGAGAGGGAAACAGAGAATCCCAAATAGGCTCTGCACATGAGTGTAGAGCCTGATGTGGGGCTTGAACTGATGAACCATGAGATCATGACCTGAACTGAAGTCAGACACTTAACTGACTGAACCACCCAGGTGCCCCATTAAGATTTTATTTTTAAATAATCTCTACCCCCAACGTGGGGCTTGACCTCACAACCCTGAGATTAAGAGTCGCATGTTCCACCCACAGAGTCAGCCAAGCACCCCTATAGCATAAAATTTTTACAGTTGAATTGCTGGGTCAAAGGTTATATGCAGGTAAAATTTTGGCAGATTTACCAGTTAGACCTTCAAAGATTGGTTGTACTAATCAATGTTCCCCCAAAAGTGTGTAGCTATGTCTATTCCTGACTTCACTCTGGCTCCCCACGAGACTATTATTAAATGTTTTAAACTTCTGAAAGCAAAAAGTGACCTCTAGTAAATTAGTGATTAGGTCTTTCCTCATGAATGAGGCCAAATATTATTTTCTCATGCTTAGTGACTCCATATGGCTTTTTTGTGAATCTCTCTGTTCTTGTACTTTGTCTATTTTCCTGTTTGCCCATGGATTTCTTTCTTTTTTTAATTAAAAAAAATTTTATTTATTTATTTTTGAGAGAGAACGAGACAGAGCACGAGTGGGGGAGGGGCAGAGAGAGAGAGACACACAAAATCTGAAGCAGGCTCCAAGCCGTCAGCACAGAGCCCAATGTGGAGCTCAAACTCACAAACCGTGAGATCATGACCTGAGCCGAAGTCGGAGGCTTAACCAACTGGGCCACACAGGCATCCCTGACCATTGATTTCTCATTGCTTTGTAAGAACTCTTCATATGTAAGGCAATTAGCCTTTTGTCATATTTTCGGCTTTTATTGATAATGGGAAATGTTTACAATATAATTTTAAATAAATTTAAAAAAACCCTAGGACACAAAACTACACATACTCCCTGAGTTCAGTTTTAGCTCCGTGCATTTGTGCTCATGATGATTCATTCTTTTGGGGTCACTGAAATGTCAGGCTTGGCTTTCTTAGAGATATGCCACATAACCAGTAAATTACATCTGGGGCATTGTGTAGGGAGAACAAAATTCATTCATTCACAAATATTTATTCTGTACCAACTCTGTGCTAGCTGGCTGCTGTTGTATGTGAACTTTTAAAATATTTTAAAAATTAGGGGCGCTTGGGTGGCTCAGTCCGTTAAGCGACTGACTTCGGCCCAGATCATGATGTCACAGTTCGTGGGTTTGAGCTCCACGTGGGGCTCTGTGCCGACAGCTCGGAGCCTGGAGCCTGCTTTGGATTCTGTGTCTCCCTCTCTCTCTGCCCCTCCCCTGCTTGTGTTCTGTCTCTGTCTCTCAAAAGTGAATAAACGTTAAAAATTTTTTTAAATATTAGAAAAATTAAAACTTCTGCCTCTTCTTGCACACATTGTCTGGTGGTCATGACTTTTACCCTAATTTTACGCCAGGCTTTTCCTTCCTTCGCCCTCTGCACTGTGCTCAGGATGGCTGGCGAGAGGCAGAGTCACCCCCCTTCCACCCTGCTCTGAATCACTGAGCCTTTGTGCTCAGGAGAAAGGGGCCTTCACAGCCGCATAGAGGCCGGAAGGATGCTGGTATCTCCTGTCTCCCTTGTGTTCTCTCTCTCATCCTGTCCACCCCTCCTTACCGTCTCCAGCATCTCCCCTTCTGACCACTCTGTTTGGGGGGTCTGGACGCCACCTGTCCCCATACACCACCAGCATCCCTCCTGCTTCTGTTTACCCAGATGCCTGCTGACCTCCAGCCCTGGACTTTTCTTGTTTTAGAGGGAACCATTGGGTCCTGCTGCTGGAGGTACACACATTCCGTTTGTTTTCGTATTGTGCCACCTGAACACAAAGAACAGGCTACACTCATGGGGGCTGCTCTTTGTGGACCGTCTACCCACTGCGGAGATGCTAACATGCTGGTGTGCCTCACCATGCCAGCATCTGCCACCTCAACAGTTAAGAGTGGGCAATGGGTGGGGCACCTGGATGGCTCAGTCGGTTAAGTGTCTGATCTTGACTCAGGTCATGATCTCATGGTTCGTGAGTTCGAGCCCTGTGTCCGGTTCTGTGTTGACAGCTGCAGCCTAGAGCCTGCTTCAGATTCTTTGTCTCCCTCTCTCTCTGCCCCTCCCCTGCTCACACTCTATCTCTCAAAAATAATAAATGTTGAAAAACAAATTTTAAAGAGTGGGCAGTGGGACCTCAGGTTGAGCCCAGCCTCTAAATGCCCGCACATGCTGACCCCCAAACAGTCCCATTGTGCAGGACAGGACTGAACAGTGTTTGGAATGATCCGTGCAGCTCCTGGGCTGTATTTTGGGGTCAGGGCTCCGTCTACAAAAGGCCTCTAGCCCACAGAGGGGCTGGGAGGTGGGAAGGCAAAAGGAACTGTATTTACTGACCATCTCTTGTATGCTCGGTGCACCACATGCATCCACTCGCTACTTAACCTGTCTTGGCCTCAGTTTTGTCTTCTGTGAAGTGGGGACAGTAGTGTGCCTGCCTCACTGGGGCGTCGAGACAACTCACTGAGATGGTGCATGTCTAGAAATATGAGTGCGTATTGTTAATTATCTTCAGAGATTGGTTAGCTCCAGGGGGTTGGAATTAGCTTGATGTCCGAAGTCAGAGGAGACAAATCACTTGCCACTGTGAGATCCAAGCTGGCCCCACCATGAGTTTTCAGAAACCCCTTGGAAAGGGCCAGCAAGACCAGAAGATGTGGAGCCCATGTGGCTGTTCTTGGGTGAAAGGGCCACTGTACGGCTTGGAACTGCATTTCAGATCTGAGGCGGCCAATGAGGCGAGGGTTCCAGAAAGGGTAGACCATGTGGTAAAGACAGTGGCATCGCCCTCTGGTCCTGAACGCCTCCACCTTCTCCTGCAGGGGACAAGCTAGATGCAGACTACATTGAGCGCTGCCTGGGTCATCTCACACCCATGCAGGAGAGCTGCCTCATCCAGCTGCGACACTGGCTGCAGGAGACCCACAAAGGCAAGGTGGGTGCAGAGCTGGGGCCTACCAGACCATGTTCAATGACAGCCACTCACCCCAGGCACTGGGGGAGGAAGGGCCAGGTAAACAGGCGGATGTAATCAGCAGTTCTGAAAACTTGTATTTTGCCTTCTTTTTATCATGTATCGTCTCATGTATCTGTAATGCATGTTGTGCATACCGTTGATTGCAGCGTTTCTCATCCTTTGCACTGTTGACATTTGAGGCCCGACAGTTCTTTATGGGGTGGGGTGTGCCCTGTTGGGTGTCGCAGCATCCTGGCCTCCACCACTAGATGCCGGGAGCTCTTCTTCCCCAGTTGTGACAACCCAAAATGGCTCCAGACTCTAAGCCCCATAACAGGAATGTCCACCATGCATGTAGGTCCCAAGCATGGACTTGACCTTCAGCTCTGTTGAATGAGAAATTTGAGCTTGCCCTTCCTCCCTATCCCCTCCCCATGCTGCGTGTGTGTGGGGTGCAGACAAGGAAGTTGCTTTCATGTTGGGCTGTGATTTAACCTGTCTGCTCATTTTCTCATCTGTGAAAGGGGGATAATGCTAGCATACATCACCTAGACTGAATTTCAAGGGACGATCCACATAAAATGCCTACAGTCATGTCTGGCTCGGATGAGCACTCAGGGCAGGGGAGCCTTTACTGGAGCTGGATTTCTCTTGCCTGTCAATATTTGCCCAAGGGAAGGAAGGCGAGCTGGCAGGGACTTAACTTGTCACCTCGGCCTATGAATTACACTCTGGGTTATATGTGGTAGGAACACAGCTTGAGTCAAGGCAAAAAAAAAAAAAAAAAAAAAGAGGAGGGGGCTATTTATTGGCTCATATAACAAACTGTTGAGAGGGATGTATTAATTTCTTAAGGCTGCTGAAAGAAAATGCTACAAACAACAGAAACTTATCCTCACAGTGCTGGAGTCCCGAAGCCTGAAGTGAAGGTGTGGTCAGGGTTCTGGAGCCTGCCTTTTCTCCAGCCTTCTGGAGGCTCTGAGAGACAGTCTGTATCATGCCTCCCCCTTCCTGGCTTCTGGTGGCTGCCACAGTCCTTGGCTTGTAGATACGTCATTCCAGTGTCTGCCTTCACCATCACGTGGTCTTTTTTCCTCCATGTGTCCTGTGTCTGTGTCCAAACACAGGAAGGCCCACCTACTCCAATATGACCTCACTTTATCTAATTATATCCGGATAGACTCATTTCCATATAAGGTCCCATTCTGAGGTTCTGGGTAGACATGAATTTGGAAGGGACATCATTCAGCCCAGGGGGCCATGTAGCCTGTCTCAGGGATATCCCGAATCAGGACTCCCATGCGGTCGGGGCCGCTGAGCTCTTGTATCTGTTTACTTCTGCTTCATCCCCGCCAGACTTCCTTCCTCGTTGAGCTTGGAGCTGGGGCTCCCCATAACCTGCAGGCTCACCTTTACCACCACAGAGAAAGGGCTTCACGTCCCGTTCTTCTGATTTAAATTGTCTAAATGCTCTGATTGGATTGTGCCACCGCTGAGGCCATGGGAGTGGAATGCTGAGTGGCAACACCAGCTAAAACCGGCACTGGTGCTGGGGCGTGGGGAGGACACGTAGCTCCCCAGAAGCAAAGAGATGCCTGAAGAGGGAGAAATGTCTGGCAGCCCAAACTCACAGATTTTCACTACAGCCCGCCCCTTGGCTGTGTCGTTCGCGGTGGAGTGTGCGGTCCTTTTCCGAGCTATATATTTTGCAGAGAAGACAGGAGAACTCATTTTCCACAGTCTTCTCTACTGGGTGAGGGACTACCGTTCTACAGGCTTTACCCTTCTTGTCTCAGATTCCCAAAGATGAACACATCCTTCGGTTCCTGCGGGCTCGTGACTTCCACCTGGACAAGGCCCGGGAGATGCTGCGCCTGTCCCTGAGCTGGCGAAAGCAGCACCAGGTGGATTTCCTCCTTCAGACCTGGCGACCCCCTGCTCTCCTGGAAGAATTCTATGCGGGGGGCTGGCACTACCAGGACATAGGTGCGTCCCTTTACCTACAGAACGCATAGGGGGCCACTTTTCACATTGGGATCTTATTATTTTTCCTTTTGACTCTTCTGGGCATCTGGAGATGCCCTTGGGGTTCACCCAGCCATGAGGAAAGTAGGGCTGGAAGAGACATGTGGGCTTGAGGCAACATTTCTCCATGCAGAGGCAGCGTTAGTCCACCCTTACTTCTGATCATGGGGACCCCCACACATAATGGCTGCATGGGCATGCATCAGCGCCCTGGGGATGCCGTAGCAAATTACAACAAGCCGGGTGCCTTAGAGAGGTATCTGCCAACAGTTCCGGAGGCAGAAACCCCAAATCAAAGTGTGGGCAGGGCTGTGCTCCCTGCGGTGAATCTGTCTCTGCCTCCTCCAGCTCCTCGTGGCCCCAGGTGTTCCTTGGCTTGTGGCTGTATACCCACACTCTGCCTGTCTTCACGTGGATTCCTTCTGGGTGCCTGTGTGTCCTCTCTTCTTATAAAGACCTCAGGTCACTGAATTTAGGACCCACACTGATCCAGCAGGATTTCATCTCGAGGTCCTAAACAATCTGATCTGCAGACTGTTTCCAAATAAGATCACATACAGAGGTTCTGGGTGGACGTGAATTTTTGGAGGACACTATTCAACCCGCTACAAATAAGTTCTCTCTCATTTTTTTTTCTTTTTAAAGATAGGTCTTCTCTCTAGGTTTTTTTTTTTTTAATCTTTATTTATTTTTGAGAGAGAGACAGAGTGTGAGCAGGGGAGGAGCAGAGAGAGAGGGAGACACAGAATCTGAAGCAGGCTCCAGGCCCTGAGCTGTCAGCACAGAGCCTGACGCGGGGCTCGAACTCACGGACCACGAGATCATGACCTGAGCTGAAGTCGGATGCTCAACTGACTGAGCCACCCAGGCGCCCCTCTCAGTTTTTTATTAAACTGCCCTTGATGTAAAAATTTGTATATATTGATTAGGGTGAGTGTTTGACTCACCTAAAGGACCGGTTGGGACACTTCAATATATAGTCAATTCTCATTATTCATGGATTCCATATTGTGAATTTGCTTCCTCACCATAATGTATTTGTAACCCCCAAGTCAATACTCAGGGTGCTTTTGCGGTCAATTATGAACACGTGTAGAGTGGCGAAAAGTCAGAGTCATCTGGCCTGTGTGTCCCCTGCTGAGGTTGAACGAGATATCCTTCTTTTTTTCATTTCTTACACTGTTAACAAGAGTCCTTTTTAAACTCTACTTAGTGCTACTTTTTTTTTTTTTTGCATTTTGGGGGTGATTTTGGTGCTTAAAATGGCCCCCAGGCATAATACAGGAGTGCTGGCTAGTGTTTCAAAGCACAAGAAGGCTGTGACTCATGGAGAAAATGTTAGATAAGCTTCCTTCAGGCTTAGTGTGACGCTGCTGGCAATGAGTTCAATGTTAATGAATCAACAATATATACTCAATAAGGTGTCCTTAAATAGAAACACACAGAGAACAAGGTTATGTATTGATCAGTTGACAAAAATGTTGTGTCTAGAGGCTCGCAAGGACCTTACCCCATATTTTTCCTGGAAACGATGCTTTAGTACTTCCTGATTCAGTGTTCAAGGTGACTTTGGAAAACATCACTACAATGAATAACAAGAATCGATTGTATTAGTATGTAATTCCTTATTTTTCCTATTTGCTTTGGCTGATAGAAAGCTAAGAACCAACGTCATCCACTCTCTCCATACTCCTTTATAACATGGTTCATATTTTCTTTTTTAAAAAGCTTTAGGGGTGCCTGGGTGGCTCAGTTCATCCAGTGTCTGATTCTTTTTTTTTTTTTAATGTTCATTTATTTATTTTGAGAACAAGAGAGCCTAAGTGAAGAAGGAGCAGAGAGAGAGGGAAAGAGAGAATTCCAAGCAGGCTTTGCACTGTCGGCGCACAGCCTGATGTGGGGCTCAATCCCATGAACTGTGAGATCATTGCCTGAGCTGAAACCAAGAGTCGGTTACTTAACCAACTGAGCCATCTAGGCACCCTAAGCATCTGACTCTTAATTTCAGCTCAGGTCATGATCTCACGGTTCATGGGATCGAGCCCAGCGTTGAGCTCTGCACTGACAGTGTGGAGCCTGCTTGGGATTCTCTCTCACCCTGTCTGTCTCCCTGCCCCTCCCCAACTTGCACGTGAGCACGTCTCTGTCCCTCTCTCTCAAATAAATAAACATTAAAAAGAATTAAAAAAAAATAAAAAGCTTCCAGATAAACGTGTAATGTTAGGACAGGTTTTCAGAGATGTTGCTAAGGCCATACAGAGTTCCCACATGCCCCTCACCCAGTTTCCCCTGTGATGTCAGTCTGTCTCTTGACTCTTGAACACGTTGCTTCTGTCACCGTAACTGGCATCAATCCCTCTTGGGAGTGGGTAGAGCATTCCCAAATAAATGGACAGGAGGGGCAGGCTGAGCCACAGCCTGGCACCGCCTTCTCCGAAGAGAAGTTTGGGCCTGCCCTCTCACCAGCACTCCTGAAATAATGTCCCTTCTCTTTATGGGGCCTCCCCTGCAAAGACGGCCGCCCCCTCTATATCCTGCGCCTGGGCCACATGGACACCAAAGGCTTGATGAAGGCCGTGGGGGAGGAGGCACTGCTGAAGCATGTGAGTAGGGGTCCTCTCTCCCCAGACCCCAGGGCTGCCTGTGGGGGGAGCAGCCAAGTGAATGTTTGCCAGCACATTCCCTACTTTCCAGGTTCTTTCCGTCAACGAGGAAGGACAGAAGAGATGTGAAGGGAACACAAAGCAGTTTGGCCGTCCCATCAGGTAAGAACCCCCGCCAGGAGCAAATGCCCCTGAAAGAGTAAAAACAGCCAAGCTTCACTGGGCATGGACTCAGCACTTTACAGGAATGTCCTCATTTAATTTGTTCAGTGATCCTGTGAGGCAGGACCTGTTATTGTCCCTGTTCTTTATGGAGGGGGAAACTGAGGCTCAGAGTGGCTGTGCTCATCCCAGGTTGTTGCTAAGTGGGTAAGTTACTGTCTGCCTCGATCTCAAGGATGTTACGCCCTGGGCCTTGCTTTTTGAGGCCAACTCTGCCATCCCAGGTAGCACCTTGACTCTGCCTCCCAGGCAGGCGGACTCAACAGGTGTCATGGCAATCCGGTAACCCTCGTCCGACTTCCCTAGACTCCTCAGTTTCCCGCATGAGTACTTAGGGTGACATGAACCTTCTGAACTATAGCTTGCTCGTCTGTAATGTGGGAATAACATCATGAGTCCCAAGGCGTCTTCATGGATTATCAAAAGCCACATCTGTTGAGAGAGAACACAAATGTGTGTGCAACACTTGCTGTGCAGCAAGTGCTCGTTGAAGTACCTGCCTCACATCCTCCTTATTACAGTCTGGGAGGGAGAGGCCAGTGGGACCTGCCACTTTTTATCCCCAAATGGCCTGATCTTTGTGAAAATTGAGTCCCTTTGCTGTTTGGAGCCTTTTCTAAGGGGATGTACATTGGCTGGGCTGGGAAATCGATCAATAAATCAGGGTCCTGATCCAAAGTGGAATTCACCTGAGATGGCTCAGATGACAGGGTGTCAGGAGGGACTCCTTGCAGCGGTGTGGATGGAAGGATCAAAGGCAGGATGGAAGGGCTCCCAGGGATTAGCCGCTGCAGTAGAATAGTCATTTTCCTAATGAATTAGTCCTGAGGAAATGGAGGCACAGAGAAGTTAAGTAACTTGGCCAAGGCCACACAGCAAGCGGCAGCGCTGAGATTTGAATCCAGGCCGTCTGGCTCTGGAGCGAGTGAGTGCTCTTGGCGCTTACACTCTATTTAGCAGTCGGAGCCTTTTCAACGATTGGTAGCAATGACTTGCTTTGAAGGAGTGCACTCTATGGCCTGTTCTTGCAGAGAACTTCACATATACTATCTCATTTAATCCTAACAATTGCTTGAGATGTTACTGCCACTCCCACTGTCCTGATGAGGAAGCTGCCTGTGTCACACAGCTCTTGGGGGATGGAGGTGACACTTGAATTTGGGTGACTAGCCTTAGAGGCCATGCACTGAGCCTCCTCACCACATGGCCTCCCCAGCCTAGGGTTGGGGTGGGGGGTAGGATCCACAAGAGTGTCCTACGGCCTCCGCCCCTCTACTCCCAGCCCTGGCTTCCTGAGCCTCTCTGTCCTGTGTGCCAGCTCCCAAGGCCCCCCACCAACCGAGGCTGTCGGGGGGCCCTGGGATGTGGCAGAGCAAGCTGCAGTGAGGGGGTCATCTCTGCCGCAGCTCCTGGACCTGCCTGGTGGACCTGGAGGGTCTCAACATGCGGCATCTGTGGCGGCCGGGGGTGAAGGCCCTGCTGCGGATGATTGAGGTGGTCGAGGACAACTACCCTGAGACCCTGGGCCGGCTGCTCATCGTGAGAGCCCCCCGCGTCTTCCCGGTGCTCTGGACGCTGGTGAGAGCAGGGGCCTGGGCCAGACCCCTCCCCCGTGCAGGCTGAGATGGGGTGGGGGAGTTCCCTCTGCCTGCTGGTTCAGTGTCATTTCTTTTTCTTCCTCCTTCCTCCTCCCTCCTCCTTCCTCCTCCCTCCTCCTTCCTCCTCCCTCCTCACCCCTCCCTTCTACTTCCTCCTTCCTCCTCC